>NC_050533.1:11289191-11306069 GCF_002922805.2 Oryzias melastigma
TATATATATATATATATATATATATATTATGTGTGTATATATATATATATACACATATATATGTGCTATATATATATTTATGTTATAAGTATATATATAAGTTTATATATATTTATATATACGTATATTGTATACAGTATGTGTATAAATACATATGCATATGTATATATGTATATATATACTGAGGTAGGTGACTGCAAAATGTCACTTGGCAGAAAAATCTGTAGCCGTAAAAAAAAGACGTATGTTCATCAAGCGCATCATTCATGGACTTTACTCATTTACAATAGCTAGAAATGACTTTCATGCATGATCTCACTTGTTAGAGGAAGCAGCAATCCCTTGAGAAAAAGCACGCCTCCTCTTTTGCTGCCAGCATGTCTGCCCGCCGTGGGAGTGGCTCCGACTGATACACTCCAGTCGGGACGACTGGGGGCCGGTCGCTCCAATTGTTCGGGACCCCCGTTTTCCCTTGGCTATCATATCACCATGTCCTCTTGTTGACTCCTGCTCCCTACTGCTCGAGAGGGCCGCAGATTACTTTCTGCTCGACCCTGCCAGTACTTTCTGTCTCTGGGACCCCCCTCTGACAGATCCAGTCGTCTGCTCTCACCGGACAGCGCTACTGCAGTGCAAACTGGAGAAACTACATGACCTCAGCTTTTTTTTTCCACTTAGTTGTTCTGCAGAACTCTCTCCTCCCCTGCACACTCCACACTGCTCTCCCAGAGCCGCTCTCTTGACTCATCACTGTTGACTCAAACACGCTTCATTTAAACCGCTCCTCTTGGATGTCAACAAGCCATCTTATTTAGGGAGATGGATCTTGATTTGGATGTATTTAAGAACTAGACCGAATGAGTGTGATGTCACCCATAGTGAATAACTAGAATTTACCGTATTCTCTACACTGAATTATTCATCAATGAATAGTCAAACTAAAGGTTGTATTACACTGTCGCTACATACAATTTGCACAATATCCACATATGTAGTTCTTTCATGATGAATGTTTGATATACATAATTCACAAGTATTTCTTGCAGTTGTCATTCATCATGTCTGCAGACGTCCATAGAGGGTCTTAACATGAATTCAATTTCAAATTTTTGGTCGGTTGAGAGTTATATAGTTCACTTAGTTTATAGGAAATATTATGCAATTGTGCGTGATTTTTCGCAAGATGCATGTGCAAATTTCTGGCTGTCCGTGACCTCTTCGCGTATGTCAAACAGACTTTTAACGCATATATATAACATTTATGTTGCATATAAGGTGCAAATATAATGTTAAAATTATGTAATTGATGCACAAATTGCTAATGTAAAGCATATAAACAGTCCAATGATCACGTACGGTTCATTCATTGTATTGTGCGAGGGGTATATAAATCGGTCAATCTTTCACCCCTCCTGCAACCTATATCGAGTGTGGGGGGGGTCTCCCGCTCCAACCATCCGGCATGTCTGGAATTATACTATACCTAATCTTTCATGAATTGCTGTGAAAGAAAAAATTTGGAGCGAAATTCGAGAGGTTTACACTTTTTCACCATTTCGCACCAGAACTCTTCCTACTGTTGGTACATGCGCTTGGAAGGGACTGTGTGAACACCATATGCTGTAAGTGTGTTCAAGAAAACTTGTGATGTGCGTTCTTGAGTGCACATCACATGCCCGGTGTGTATAGTAAAACGCCCAAACTTCTTTGCAACACGTAAAAAGAAAGACTAACATCACTAAAACAAAAGCACTGTAACTACATTAAATCATAACACGTAAAAAACAACAACTCACAGTCCAAAACTGCTACACATTAGCAAGATTAGTGAATTCACAATAACGCCCAACATTGTTTGCAAATCATGACAAAAAAGACATTTAAACAGAGCACCGTGTACAACTCAAAGTTGATTGGACATCAGTGAACACAACCAGAATCAGTCCATATTAAAGTCACCCTGTAATTTTTTAAAAAACAATTAGGGTCTCAAGTACGCATTATAGTTTGTAAAATACAATATCTCCGGCTCAAAGTCAATTTAGTTGCTATTTATTAGTGATACAGATGTTGCCACGTGGGAACTAGGCCTCAAGCAGTGATTGGTCTGAGCCATCATTTCTATGGCAACCATTCTCTCCAACCAGGAGAGAGCTTGTTGGAAGTCCATGCCCCTACCACTTGAAATTGGGCTTGGAGGAATCTGTGAAACATTCCAAACATTTAATATGACGTCGGACTTTAAGACCCCCCCCAACAGACGCTGGCAGTGTTGCCAGATTGGGTGAAAGGACGCCAAATTACAGCAAAACCCACCTGATTTGAACAGAAAACTGCCCAATCAGGAAAAAAATGACTTTTGCTGTGTCTGTAGTATTTTTGTTCAGTAGAGATGGCCACGAAATGTTCATTTGACTTAATAAACGCCAGTCTCCAATAGATGCCTGTCTCTAATAAACACTAGGCAAGTTGCCAAATTTATATAATAGATGGTATTTTAAAATATTCCCAGTGGTCTTTTAATTATGATTAGGTCGTTTTTAGCCAAAATTTAAAAAATTTGCGTCATTTTCTAGGACATTGATTCTGCAGAGCGGCAAGAGTTCAACAGAAGTTTTCCTCTGGGTTGTGGGTGGGAGTTTTGGCGGGGTTGCACCTTGCCAATTTCTTGTTACTGAAAGCTCTCTTTTTACGCGCTCTCCCGCTGGCTAACACCTCATCACACCCCCAACCTAACATTACCATGCCAACAATGGGGCCACAGTGGAGCAGGTAAAGAGCCACATAGCCACAGGTTGCAGACCCCTTGTCTGAAAGTACAGTATGGGTCACTTATTAGTTCAGATTTGTGAATTTCTGGCCGAGATGCACCAACGATGGTAAACAAAATGTTTTTTATTTATTTATTTTTTTCACTGCTGACATGACACTATCTATGTTTGATACATTTACATACTGCCCTTTACATACAATGTTTGGAACTTTATTGTGACGAGGTTTCCCTCCCCGTCAGTGGCAGAGGAAGTGACACTTTGAAACTGAACGCCTCACCGCCGCCGCCGCTCTTTGATCTCCTGTGGACAGTAACAGTGCTGCTGAACTCTGTTTCAACTCCAATCCTGCTTTTCTTCAGCCCGACTTTCCCAGCCTGCCAACAGCTGTAAAAATTCAAAATTTTTCTTTTGCAATTGCATTAAACAAAGCAAACAAACGAAGATGTTCAGCTATTCCCCTGACTCCATGTTAGTGAGCTTGAAAACACACTTGCCAGGAGTTTATTGTGGTTGAAGGCGGAGATCACTGCACCCTCCCTGGAGCCAGCTCAGGGGGCCTTTCAGTAAAGAGCGCCGCGTCTGAGAAGAAACATGGAGTTCGCCGGCTTTCCTCTTCCGTGTCTCTAATTCTCTGTAAGGGAGACATATTCCTCGCCTTGCTACCTGCGGAGGAGATGAGGAGTCTGCGCGGAGAAAATTGCCTTTTTTCGTGGAAGCATTAATTCAGATGTGTACCCTCGCTGTCTGAACATCACTCCCAACTCTTCTCCTCCCTGTTTTTCTTTGCTTCCTTTCTTCCCCCCCCCCCCCTTTTTTTTTTTGCTTCCCCTCTCCATCAATAAACCTCTGCTGTCTACAGCGAAGGAATCACTTATTCCCTGCGACTCCCTCCCTTTTCCCCTTTAAGCTTGTTTGGATTTTCATTGTTTGATCTGGCTTGATAAATAAGACAAATGCAGTAAGAAATTCATGGCTGCCCCATTTCATCAATAAATTATTAGTTTGCCACACTCCCCTTGGTGATTGATAGGTTGTGCATGCTCTGTATTGGAACCAGATGAATTCAATACAGTAGAATTCACACGGGAGCTGCAAAACATATCAACTCATGAAAAATTGAGGTCAAAGGAAAATGTAGGAAAAAGTGCAGAAAAGAGGGAAGGTACAAAAATTCCCCTTCTTTTTTTTGTTCTACACTTTATGTAACAGACAATTGAGAAAATGTAATTTTTTGTGTGTTTTAGTTAGCTAGGACCCCGAGGATGGAGCAAGGGGCCAAATGAAGATGCAGAAACACAATGTGGACACAGGATCCAAACAATGGAGGCCGGTGTCCAGAACTTTCAAAAGCAACATCTTTTATTTATTTTTTTAAACCTTTCTTTCTCATTATGATAATAAGGAAAAAAACCTGTTGGCTTTTGATTACAAATTTATGTCTAGGGTTTCGTTTTGGCACGCGTGTGCGAGCGCGCACCGGCGTTCATTTCTCTGTGTGTTCTGGTAAAGTGATACCGCTCTGATGAGGGTTGGGAAAACAGAAAATCTTGCTCTTGGCAGGTGGAGGAGCTTCTTTCTGTGTGTGTGAGTGATGGAGGTCTGCTCTGTAGAGTCCAAACTGAACACTTTGAAGATATCACCCCTTTTTTTGTGTGTGTTTTTATGTGTGAATATTAAACAGAACAAGACTTCAAACATTGTCTGGGGGGTTTAAATCATAGATGAATTCAATCAGGCTATTTTGTTGGATACGAGTGCAGAAAGCCAGAAAGTTAATTATGAAAGGGGGACTAGGATGCTTTTATTGTCTCGTGATGTGGGAATCAAACTGGTAATAACTTATTAAACACAAGTAAGACAAACTACAGATCATTAAAGTGTTACAAAGCCTTTGTATTTTGCGGAGGATGTCATTTTTAAAACACCACTGTCTTTTCTTTCCCCCTTTTTTTTGTTTTGTTTTACCTTAAAGCATTAATTGTTATGTGTTTTTAACATGTTCTTGTGGAAATTTTCCAATGATGGAGGTCATATGAAGAAAATAGGCTACAGCTTAAAATGTATTTTTTTAAGTTTTTTTTTTTTAAATCATTGTGAATCAAGAACAGACAAAGGCATGCAATTTGAAAATGAGATTTTTGTAACAGAAAATACGCTGGGCTCCTTGGTATAAGCTCTCTGCAATGGGGAGGGGAAGAGGGGCGGCATTGTCAACCTACCTGCCCACATCTCAGAGACAAACAACTATCAATCTACAAAAATTATGTCCTAGAAAATGTCACAAGTTTTTAAAAACGACACAATCGTTCTTAAAAGACCATAAAATGCTTAAAAGATTGTAAAAGTTTATATTCCACCTTTAAAATTCTGACAGACAACTGTAAAGGACCTTAAATAATATGAAAATTCTGTTTGTTTTTTTTGTTTTTTTTTAGTTTGCTTGTTTTTAAGACAGAGTATTAGGGCCACCAAAATTTAAAAAACCAAAAAGTAATCTTATGAGATTAAAAGTTGTAAATTTACAACTGTTAATCTCATAAGATTACTTTTTTTCCCCTTTTTTTTCAGTTTTAAGCTCGGATCAGATAAACCGACAACTTCTTTTCTCGTAAATTCATGACTTTTTTAAAATAAATGTACTAATTTTTCTCTCAGAAATTTATAATAATTTTTTGTACATTTTTGAGATGTCATGTCATAAATTTCGGACTTTAAAACACTTAAATTTATGAGAAAAAAGTCATAAATTTAGCTTAAGCCTTTTTAAGTAATAAATACATGACTTTATTCTCGGAATTTAACAGTTACGACTTTTTTCTCGTAAATTTGCAAGATTTACAGTTGTAAGTAAATGATATTTTTTTTTGCTTGTAAAGTGACCCTAATACTTTGTTGCTTGTTTCCACAGGCAATTAAACATCAAATACTTTATTTTGAAAATCTACAAGTCAGAGAAAATTCAGAGTTTTTAGTCTTATTTTTTGACATTTCCAGTGCTGTGTTCACATTTTAATGTCATGAAGCAAAATGTCAAACTGCTTTGAGGCCGCAGCGCTGACAGGAAACCCAGGCCTGTGGCAGTTTGTTCGGACTGTGGAAAACACGGACCAAATGTAAAGAGCTTCAGGCTCACCTCGAGCAGTCCTGTACTGGGGGCCTGTAAATCCAGGCTTCGAAGCAAAGAAAACACAACTGATGAAAAAAATAGGTGTAAGCAGAAACAGAAAATGTGTAAACCGGGAGAGACTTGGACAGAGAGATAAGCTTTTCTCTGTGTCAGGATTGAATTCTTTTGATCGCAGGAACGTTGGAAGAGTTACGGAAGTTACTCGCCAGCAACATTTCCAGTGTTGAAGGGTAAATGGAAACTTTTTCAGGTGTTTTGAGCTAATTAGGTGGGTTGGGTATCGAGGTTTAAACAATATATTAACTGTCTTAATACAAAATTTGAAAATGTAAAAAACTGAAATACTTTAAAGAGCCACTCTAGTGAATATTGGATGTTTTTAACATATTTTGTTAACATGTTCTAAAAAAGAAAGACAAAACTGAGCTCGAAACTGAATTTTTGGTATTTTTTTTATTAAAATTGTTGTGATTTAAGAGTAGACAAAATAATACCGTATGTAAAACTGTATTTGTGATGTGGAAAGAACGGTGAACGGGCTTCAAGCTCCCTGCTCCGCTCCATTCTTATGCACCCGTAGATCCAGAAATCCGCCTTTGTTTTCCTGTAAGCTAGTTGGAGAGAATGTAAACAGAAGTGATAGGAAGTGGGGGCGGGGTTGCTTCACCCCAACAGTCCTGCAGACTACTCAGAGGCAAATTTCCAATAAACTTTAGTTGCTCTGCAGAAACTAAAATAAAACATTTTTACATGTTTGAAATAAATCTAAATCTAAAATCTAACTATGTCCTAGAAAAAAAATGTTTTTGTTTTTTTTATTTGGTGAAAAATGGGATAATCATATTTAAAATACCACTGGGAATGTTTTTAAAACTGATCAAAAGATGATCAGATTGAGGCTTAGCATTCAGTCCATGTCTAATGATTCTTAAAAAAATGTTTCACTTTTGCAATTGAATGACAAGAAATCTTGGACGTTTTTACAAAGTATACGTTTTTCAAGATGAACGTGTGTTTTTAGTATTTAGTATTTTTTTTGTCTTTTTAAAGTACAAGCAGCATTGAGGAACAAGTACATTTCCCACTGATGTCTGTGAGGAAAATCACAAAATGTCCTCATATTTGTAATAAGTTTTCTGATAATTATCCTTTTTGTTTGCGATGACCATTTTATTTTTTGTCACCAGTGAAAAAACATCCTTCTCATTTCATATTTTTTATTAAAACGTTTATTTAGTCCTTTAGATCTTCACAAAGTGTCAAAAACATAAAAGGGCAACACAATCAGGTAAAATGTGTTATATGTTTAATTGTATTTAGAATCTTTAGGAGGGCGATTAAAATGTGAACACATGAAGCTGTGAAATGATGGGATTTAGTTTCTATATTATTCTTTTTTGCAAATTGTATATTTATGTGAAAAAAAAATGTGCACAAAGAGTGAATCATTTGATTTAATCCACCAAACAGATCCTTACCGCGGCTGTGTCTGCAGCTCACTCCTCCCCCACAGGACGGGTCAAAAGCAGAGCACAAATCTCAGACACCTAGTTGTGTGGCAACTAATGGGACTAACTTTTTAGCCAACTTTAAATGTTATGTTTCAATGTTTCCTCCAAGAAATTTTACAGTAAATAATTTTATTTATTCACTTAAAATAAACATTACAAGCTGACCTTCAGATTTGGTCATAGGATCAGGTGTTTTAGTGAGCATCATGGTCAAAAAACAACAAAAAAGACAAGGACTTTTGTTTTTCTTTGATCTTTTTGCCTTTTTATTCAAATGTGTGGCATATAAATAAATATTAAAGTAATTCTTGACTAAAAAGCAAAGATAAAGGAAACACCCCTCCAGCCAAACATGATCTAAATAAGCTTTTTTTTCTTCTTCTTTATGCTCCTCTTGTGTCTTGCATCTCATCCGCTGCTGTTCATGCTTACTATTTAAATGAAAGCACTTAAGGCAACAGATAAAGATTTAAACTCAGTGATGTGTTGCATTATTTACTTTCAACACGGATGCTGACAAAAAATATTTACAAGATAAAACCAGAGCAACGTCCAGCTCCAGTAATTTCTAAATGCATTCTGGGGGGCAGACCATGTTTCAGCTGGGATCTGACCCGGGGCTGAACAAGTCGCAGTATTTGTGGCAGGGAGGCTGTAGCTCTGCGTTGTCCTTTCGTCCGCGGAACAACTCTAAATAAATAATCGACTCAACGGTGGCATGATTCCACGTGAAGTTAAACAGATGGATAAAAACGGGGAGGGAAAGAGAGCTAAGATCAAGAAAGAGAGAGAAGGTGCAGAGGAGTGAAAGGGAGGATGAGGTAATTGTGATTAATCACTTTTCTCATCAAATAGGGTAGTGTTTAAAAAAAAAAAGGAAAAAGCTGATATGTGGAAGAACAGGGCAATTGTGGTTTGACAGTGGAGTGATTTAGTAAATTATGAACATTTACCTGATAAGTTGTTAACAGCCTTTTAACTGATCTTCATAGACTCATCAGACAGGAAGTCTCAAGTCTAGATTTTATGAAGCAGCTTTCCTGCATGTTTCTCCTCTCACATCTATAAGAACAGTGATTCCTAAACTCCGACGAAAAAGAAAAAGACAACCTACTTTTTTGCATAATCTGATTTTTAATGAAGTTTTATTTTGAAAAACTACTGGGTCCTCCCCACTACATCTGACTCGCTTGTCTAAAATAAAGTGGTTGTACTGATTGCTAAATTGAAACCCGCAAGCTAGCAAAGTTAACACAAAAAAATTAGTTGTTTAGTAGAAAAGATCCAGTTATGAAACAGAGGAGGAGTTTTTGACTTCAAAATAAAAGAAATCGGATTTACCAGAAAAAAAACAGGTTTGTTCCAACACACACCATAATAATAATGCATTAAATTCTGTTATGAAGATGCTGCTAATAAAGTTTTTTTATGTATTTATCAGTCACATCCTTAAAGTCAGACAAAACGTACCTTAATTTTTAGGGCTGTAATGATTCATGTCATCATTTGTGGTCGCCAATACAATTCATAATTAATATTGATTCATTTTGATTTTTAATTAGGGACATTAAATTAAGAAATACAATAGTACTGAACAGTGCAGGTGAAGTTTTCCAGATTCCTTGTTTTTCTTGCGAGGTAATCAACTCTAAATTAAATATGTGCACAAACAAACAAGTAAACAAGAATTATTGGCAAATTCTTTCACATTTTAGTTTCATAAAGTTCAGCCCATTGTTGTTTTTCTACATCAAAATAATCCATACAGAACATCCTTGGAACATTCTAGCACACTGCATGGTCAAATGTCTCAATTCAAAGTGTTTCCACACATTGGATTATTTTTTGCACGTGTGTTTTACTTTGTTGTTCTTACGTTATAGTAAAATAAACCCATCATATCTCAATACAAGATTGATTCTCATCGATTTATGTTACTTTGAAATTATTTTATAATAGTCTAGGTAGATTTGATTTGATTAACAACATGCCTCAGACAGATCGATCCAGTTGGATTAATCCTTCATTTAGCAAAAACATGGGAAAAAAGTTTTTTTTTTAGACTATAAATAAATTCAGGAGTCAAGAGGTCCATGGCCTGGTAAAGGTTGGGGACCGCTGTACTTGAACATGTTATTGGAGATTGTTATTTGAATTATTTGGGAGAGAAAATGGGGAATAAATTATGTCAGAACAAAATGTTACTAACGTTAAAACAAATTTTAACCTCTACCTTTACTTCAATAAATTCCGTTTGGTTGTCTTTTTCAACCAATCCGGTACCGATTTTGGATAGAAATTGTAGATGTGACCTGCTGATGGAAAGTTGAAGCTTCTGGAGCTCCAGAATCCCATTTCTACTTTTGACAGACAGTTTGGTCCTTTAGTATTCATCATGTTCCACTGGAGTTCTGGTTACAGAAGGGTAGGAGAAAGTGTTCACCGGTGGACCGTAATGGCAATTTACACCAGTCTCCTGTATTACACCAGTCAACTGACTTACCGAGAAAACAACCACGAAATTACTAATGCAAGCGCCTGACTTGAGATACTTCCGTGAGGCGTCTGAGGTCTTCAACAGATCTAATGTCATTCAATAAGACTACAGGGGTATGTTCGAGACATGCAGGACGGGTAATATCTCAGATGACTCGTCTGTTGTCCTAGAAGAACTTCAAGAAACATAAATGGAAGAAGCTATTTGGGAATTCTTGCTTAGACTCCTGCCTTCAAACCCAAACACAGCTAAATAAAAGTCATTGAAGGCCTCTGGATTTAGATTTCTCTCAAACACACCAATAAGCAGTTTGGACGTGAAGACAGTAGATCCCTGATCTTAGGGAGCAAAGCTGTATTGTCTCTCCCAACTCATTTACTCTTTATTTGCATGCAACACTTCAAACTGAGTCTTAAAGCCTTTCAGCTGATCAGCTGAGGAGAAAAGTTGCTCACAAGCACATCAAAGCCCGACTGAAAGCTGAAACTCCTGAAACACGAGGATGTTTGACGATACCAGCCATAAGCTGTTTTGGGCTCATGGGGACAAATTAGTTGTTCGTGCTCAAACACTGCTTTGTGCGATGTGTTATACTGCCCCAAATTGAACAAAAGCGGGATTTGGACTGACTTGTTACAATGAACAAAGAGGTAAGAAAAAAAGAAAAAGATTTATCGCACATATTTTATTAGACCCTAAAAGAAATTGTGCTAAACTGAGTGGAAGGACACATATTTATTGTCTAGGTTTCTTATTGTATGTTTCTGTTCCTTTTCGAGCTATAATTTAACAACAAACATGCCCAACATCTTTGGATCTCAGTGCTCTTTAAATTATGATTATGCTAATTTTAGCTAAAATTAAAAAAAAAAAAAAAACTTCACACATCTGACATTCACACAAAGAGAATGTTCACATGCAAACACACAACATTCACAAGCAAATTGTTCACATGTATACAACGTTCACATGCAAAAAATCATACACAGACAATGTCCACACACAACATTCACACAAACACAATGTTCAGAAAAACAACTTTCACACACACAATGTCCACACACAACGGTCAAACAGACATAACATTGAAACACACAACATTCACACACACGCACGTTTACACACATAACATTCATAAGAACAACGTTCACAGATGCACACAATATTTACATTCACACATAACAGTCTCACACACTAATTCAGATGCACAACATTCACACACAAACACACAATGTTCACACACCCACACAAAGTTCACACTCACTACATTTATACACATACGCTCAACATTTACACGCACAATGTCCACAGAAACATTTACGCACACAACATTCAAACGCACATAGTTCACACACAACGTTCAGATGCACAAAGTTCACCTGCTTAACATTCACACACACACATAAAATTCACACGCACAACATTCACACGAACAACGTTCACACACAACGTTCAGGCGCATGACATTCACACACGTTTATACCCACACACTCAGTGTTTACTCGCACAATGTTCACAGACACAAAGTTTACTCACACAACATTCAGACGCACAACATTCACACGCACAAACTTCACACACATTGTTTATATACACACACTCAACATTTACACGCACAATCTTCACAGACACAACATTTACACATACAAAATTCACACACACAATGTTCACACACATAACATTCACACATACATACATTTATAAACACAAGGATTTACAAATAACTCTCACACACAATGTTCACATGCACAATATTTAGACACACAACATTCACACGCACACAATGTTCACAAACACAACGTTCACACTCAGACAATGTTCATACACATAACGTTCTTATACACACGCTCAACATTCACACACAATGTTCACACGGACATCTCAGTCCTTTTGACCTATTGACCTGCAAATTAAAACCCTAAAAAGTGTTTTCTCTTGAATGTGACCTTAAAACTTCATAAAGATTAGCTTTGTTTTTATATTCTGTCAAACTCCTGCTGGCAGAGCTGGTAGTGTTCAGTTTATTAAACATTGATACCATTTTTTTTAACCCTTCAACTTCCCCCTACTCTGAGTCTAAAATAAATTTATTGAACATCGTTCATGAAAGTAAAGCAGTTGTGGGGATTACTGATACTTCCAAAAAAAAAATAATAATAAAAAATTAAAAAAAAACTTGCCTGTGAGCTGTTGGCGAGGAGCAACTCCGCCCCCTTTCCCTGTTGCATGGATCTGAGCGCATGGAGCTTGTGGCCCACCCAGTGTACTTTCTATGAACAAGTGTTTTCTGTTTTAAAGTGCATTTTTTTGCCTTCCCCCAATTCATAACGATTCAAATAAGGAAATACTCTAATTATCTGCAATTTTAAGCTTATTTTCTTTGTTTGTCCTGCATTATCAGAAAAATACTACAAAAACACCATTTTAATTGGAGTGTGTTTATATATACTATAATGTCTTAAAGATCAGTTTGGTTGCAGAGGACAGTGTGTAACAGTGAGGCTCCCAGAAGATGAAGATGAGTTCACTCTTCATGCTCCAGACATGTGAACAGAGGTTGAGGTTTAAAAAAAAGCTAAATATCACATCCCTATTTCATCATTTTGATCAATCTGCAACTCATTATTGGCTCATGATATAATTGTGGTAATCACCCATTTCATATTTGCAAAAAGATGACATATTTTCATCGACGTTGTGTAATTCTTTTTCCCTCCTCCTCTTTCTGTTGTTCCCAGTGTTATGAATTTGTTTGCCAGCCCTCCCTTTTCCCTGCGAGAGGAAGTACAATAAAATGATCTGTCACATTGATTAGACAAAAGATGAAGGGTTAAACACACCTGAGTGCAAAATAAACTCTATGTATTATGCATATGGAGACCATAGGTGCAGCCAGAGAGAAATCTGCACAAAACACATCATAAAATGCAACATTTATGGTTATAGTCCCATTATAAAGCGTGTTTTGTATTCGATTTTTTTTTTAAGTTGATGAAGTAGGATCTAGGCGTGTGTACAGATGTTTTTGCATGGATCCTTGCTTCTCTGAAATGACACTCATTTAAATACACTTATTTTGCTCTAATAATCCTCCAGGGACAGCGGTGCGATGCCGTGTAACTGTGATGAATGCCAACAATAGTTGGGCAATATTACCATTCCATGCAATTTCACTCGGCTTTGAAATGAGGAGCTATTGAATCTTATTTAAGCAATCAATAACCGTGAACATTTTGTTTTAATGAAAACTATCATTTCAGGCGGCGGCGATTACACCGCGGGGGAATGTTTGGGTGTGATGATAGTTTTTGCTGCCGTTTGCACTTTTGCTACAAAGCTATTCTTATTGGGATAATCATCGACTTCTTGGGGCCAGTTATGACCCTGGCTAAGGACATCGTCAATAGCCTAATTCATTACTTATTGCTTTGAGTCAAACATGCATGTTGCTGATTCAGATTGGATATGGATTGTGGGAAATGGTCATTGGGTGATAGAAAAGAGCAATAACAATCCCTGGACACCTTTTTGCAACTTGCAAAGTTTTAGTTTTTATGGACAAGCTTATGGCGAAAGTCAACACTTGAAACTTACCTAAGTGTTAAGAATTTGTTTATGCTTCCAATAGTGTGACAGGAACATCAAGTAACTGTCATTTCTGAAGATCTAGAAGACTAAATTAAGGAATAATCGTTGTGTTTGTATAGTTTCGTCTTGTACCTTCGAGGGCAAACAGACTGTCGCTGTCTGGTCGTCGGCAGCCTCATCATTTAGAGGGCTGTGAATAGTAATGAGGGATAACTGCGCCGCCATGACTCATAGCTGAGTTCAGACAGATTTCCTCCCACTTTGGTCCTGGCTTGTGAAACATCCCACGTGTGCCGTATACGTTCAAGTATACGGTTAGATATTGATGACCGAACTCAATTACATGATTACACTTTCAGCCACGATTTATTGCGGTGCATTCAAATGCTTTTCCGCAGACGGTTCACGGGTGAGACGGCGGCGCGCGTGATATTGACCCGTGTGGTCCGGGCCAAATAAAGAATAACGAGATTCCGCGTCTCTGCCAAGTGGAGATGTCCGCTGAGAGTTAGAGCAGACGATCTAAGAGGGAAGGATGACGGGCTTGAGCTCGATGCGCATTCATCAAAGCTTCCCTTATAATCACCTGACTGACTTTTGTTGGGCTCTGTGAAGGTTGCCTGTACTTGTTTAAGGAGTTGATTGATTTCTTGACGGTGAGGTATGTCTGTGTTCTCCATGTCATGTAATTCCGGGAATCTTGGACAAGGGGATCTTTGTGTTCCCATTGTGTTTGTTCCTATCATTTGTTTTTATTTGTTGGGCATCTTTCTTAATTAATATTGTTGGAAATGCCAATTCGACTGAGGATGATTGATTAATTGTCTTCCTCTCCTTAAGAAATTAGTGATAAAAAAAATCAACCAAAAATTGACCGCAGCATCGATCCGTTCCTTTTTCTTTCCCAATGCAAGTCCATTTCATTTGGTTTCCATCCGCTTTTTTGCCGTGATCGTATTCCCCGAAGCTTAGGTTGGCCATTACAAAGGCCTCAGTGTCCCCACGCAAGGTCAACTATAATCAACTCCAGACAATGTCACCGCCTTGCTTTTCCAGAGAGCTCGGCAGAAGAAGACGACTCCTCTGGGCTTTTAAGGACCTGCTGCATTATACCATTCAATTACTGTTCATTTGATAGTGTACAGCCATTAATCAGACAGAGATGTTCTGCTAGTCCTCAGCGGGGACAATGAACTGGGGGAAATTTATTCTGGCTTCCTGTCTGGGGCCACTGCTTTAGTGGTAAGAAGAGAAATGACACACCGGAGTGCACTGAAGCTTTGAAAGGAAAGACATCCCAGACTGAAGCAGTACTGTAGTCGTCTCCTTCAAGTGAGGCTCCTCACGTCACGCGGTCCCGCCTTTGAATCTCAAAAAGAGATCGGCTTTGTCAGAGATTTACTGCATATGTGAGAGGGAATTACAAATTTGATATACACCAGGAAGGTGCAAAAGCTGACAGATTTACCGATGAGAGCGGCATATGCATGGAATATGACGAGATGATGATATGAGAAACTGATTTATGCTTTCCAGGAGGCTGGGAAGAGGGCGGTGCAGTGTGGGCTCGGCTGCACGCAGTCGCGGATGTCCCTGTTTTTCAAGGGTAGGTTCATCAAGGCATGAAGCGGCGGGTAGTAGCTCACACACACCGCCTCCGAGTTCCCCTCCTAATGCACCCATAAAAGCAACCACTAATACATTCTGCATTACCAGTCACTCCTTCACATTGCATGTCACAGGATACCAGCGCTCAACATCTGGGAGAGCTTTGTAAGGGCTTTATGGAGAACAGCTGTCGGGGGTGCTTTTTCTTCTCCTCTGCCCTCATCTCCAGTGACTTGTTCTGGTATTAAAGGCACCTGCACATGAAGGTGTAGCCTGCTGCGAGCCTGTGATTGTTCGCCGCTCTTTTTTATTTGCCGTTTCCGTTGCTATGCCGCTCCTGATTTGAAACCACTGAGGGGGCCGCAGGAATAAAGCTGTTACTATCAAAACACATTTTCCTTGCCCCCGATTTCTTCTTTTCCATAGTATTGCATGTCCTGGCTTTTTTTTTCCATATGACTGATCTAAAGGCAAGCTTGTTGGAACAAAAATGAAAAATGTAATATGTACGTCACATTTTCCTGTGCCAAGTGAGGACTGTGCCTTTCAGTTGATTCAGGCAATTTCATTCTAATTGCCAATGAAGCATGGGCTTTGGGTTTTGGGGGCTGTTTCAGCGGTTTCTCAGCATCCCCAGCAGTCCCTTGTGAGAATTCCAAGGGTGGTTAAATGGAACGGGATGCGAATCCTTGCAGGTGGTTATCACCATCTGCCCTTCAATCTGAGGTTCACTCTGTCAGTGTGACACCAGGAAAATCACCGGGTCCTGTGCTATTAGCAGGCTCCCTACCCAACTCACATCCCCTCTGAGCAGGAACAGATAAATCTGAAGAGAGAAGGACAAAAACAAAAAGAGTGAACAGGCAAGTACAAATGTTTCTCAAAAGCTATAAGACTGCTGTACACTTATACATGTCATAAAAAAATATCATATTGACAATACTTGAGTTACATTCTGGCACTGCTGATGCTTTTCCTTCCAGAATATCAATGTGCACTGCATGGGGGCATTTGAAATAAATCCCGCCACATTATTGTGTCTCGGCTGGAGGCCCTCCGCTCTCATTTTTCCAGTCTCTATCACATTATTTTGTTGTTGCTGCTTCTAAACGCGTCTGCATCCGTCTTGGCTCACGTCTGCGAGCTGCCACATTGGATCATATTGGAAACTGGGAATTCTTTGCTTCTCTGGTGAAGGGAAAAAAAGGCTGTGAAAGGAAAGTTATTGAGAGAGGAATCAAACCATCAACATGTGAGAAAGACATTTTAAGTAAAATTGCAACCATTGTTGCCCTTTGATGGACTGGTGAACAAAAACTTGCTTTCACCCAACAGTAAATGGGATAGGCTCCAGCAACCCTTTGACTCCAGTAGGAATAAAGTTAGTTCAGAAAATAAATTAATGCATGAAAAAGTGTTGATGCCCTGCGGTGGACAGGTGAACCATCCTGGTTATACACCATTTTTTCCCCTATAGTAGCTGGGATAGGCTCCAGCAACCCCATGGCCCCATAAGGAATAAAACCGGTTCAGACAATATATGGATGCATGGAAAACTCTTGATCCTCTGTGGTGGACTTGAGAACCATACAGGGTGAACACAGCATTTTTACCCGGTAGTAGCTGGGATAGGCTCAAGCAACTCCATTACCCCAAAATTAACAAATCAGTTTTAGAAAACGACAGGATAGATGGATGGAAAACGGTGGATGTCGCAGAGATTTGTTCTTTACATACTTATCAAGTCATCAGGTTTTGACCAAAATCAAAAAG
>NC_050533.1:11306106-11309680 GCF_002922805.2 Oryzias melastigma
CTCCAATTGCCGCATTGAATTGATAGATATGAGAACAGTACTGGGCCAGCACAAAACTTTTCACAACCTTCAGTTCAGTTTACAACCGTCTTATTTTTGGCCCAAATTGTTCTGCATGAAGAAACAGGAGAACATAGTTGCAATTATGTAAAATTCTCTTTTGACATTTGAAAGAAAATGTTTTTTTTCCCCATTAGTTCTCATGCACCTAGGTGTGTGAAATTTGTTCTCCGCATTTGACCCATCCCCTTGGGGAGTGGTGAGCTGCAGACACAGCCGCTTCCGGGAACTATTTGGTGGTTTAACCCCCAATCCAACCCCTTAATGCTGAGTGTCAAGCAGGGAGGCACTGGGTCTTTGGTATGACTGGGCCTGGATTTGAACTCTCGACCTTCCAGTCTCAGGGCAGACACTCCACCACAAGGCCACTGAGCTGAACTTACAGTTTTGAACATGCATGTAAATTCAGATACTAAGGCAGAGTAAATTGGCTTTGTGCTGACATGCAACACTTTTATTTAGTAATGTGTTGCATTTCGGTGCAAAGTCGACATGAAAACTCAGTTTTATCAGAGTCAATATCAGCTGATTCACATTGATTGTGTACATTTGAAGTGTTATGCTATAGTATTATTTAGGTGTCATCTTCAACATCTTTGATGTTAAAACATTAAGAATTTGACTGAATGGATTAACCAATAGTTATGTCAGAACTATACATTTTACCTGTCAATCATTCTCAAATGTGAATCTACAGGACATTCACAATCTCATGTTGAGTTTCCTGCTGTCTGCAACCAAATAGAAACATATTTTGAAAGGTTCTTGATTCCAAAATGATGTTTAACTGACTCCAACTTTTATCAGTTCAGTTTGGTTTTCTCACTTTGTCTTTTGGATGCACATTGTTGTCTTCCAACAATGAAATTAAGATATACTTGCAGGGTTGAGATTCTCCTTGAAAAGTTATTGACACTGTGTACAATGGCCTTGTAATTTATGGCAATAGTTAAGGCCTATGACAGAAGTTGTAAAGCATCTTGACTGATCGGGTGGATGGGAGATGCGTGCAGTCATGCTATACTGCTGCCTGTATGCATGCAAGACATGCAGAGAGTTTCTGCTGCTTTCTCTGTCATGGATAAATTACTCCTCACAGTCAAATTAAGTTGTTGTAAATCACTGTGTGGTCCTGAGCGTAGTCCTGAGTGATGACCTTTACGCCTCTTTGACTTTAATTCCTTTTTATGTTAATCACATCTGTATTATACTGACAATAAAACTGCGCCATATTCATAAAAAGTCATTATTTTGCAGGGCAGGAGCCAGGGACGAGTGCTGGACGAATTTGTTGACGGAGTGTTACTGAGTCTTAAGATGATGGCATGATTCTTACATGTTCTCCTATAAACACTTTTGGTTTTTATTGTGTCTTTGGGTTTGTGGACCAAGAAGAAACTTTGTGATTGAATATTTTTATTTGAATATCTTTATTTTCTCCATAGAGAAAATGGTGCCCAGCACTCAGAGGCTGGAATATATCAATTGGAATGCTACCAAAAGAAGCTCTTATCCCATAACAATCATCACTCATGATTAGACGCCTCGGTGATGAGGCTGGCTTTTTTCCCACCGCCCAAAACCATGTCTCGTGGGTTTAATGGAGGCTCTGGGTTGCTCTTACATCTGAGTGGTCATGTGTCTCTGCATGTGGCCCCCTTTGATGGACTGGCGACTGTCCCCCTGTGACCCTAATTAGGACAAAGTGAGTATAGGTGATGGATGGACAGATGTACAGGAAAAACCCCTTCACGGGGCATTTATGACAGGCGCAAGTGATGCTTGCACTTAAACAAAGAAAGTAGGTCATCAATCTCGCACGGATTTTGTTCCTCCTAATAAAGTGGATGGAAATGTTTCCTTTCTGATATTTATCATGTCACAAAAGCCAAAATTGACCCCCCCCCCCAAGAAAAAAGAACAAAAAAAAAACCCCAGTGAATATTTTTTTAAGAATCTAACTGGACCGAGTGAGTGTGATATCATCATAGAAAATGGCTCACTTCTGGATCAAACTCAATGAAGTCCATGTTAGAGGCGGATGACACCAGTTAGTAGTGATAGGTCTGAACAGATCTTAAACTACAGCAACCACTCTCGCCAATCAGGAGTGAGCTTGTTGAAAGTCCACACCCCCACCACTTAAAACAATATGTAAAAAAAGACAAATATGTTGACAGAGTACCATGTTTTTTTTCCTGCACTAAAGCACCACATTTGTAAGACACACTGTCAGTGAATTGCCTATTTTCAAACTTATGTCATATATAAGACTATGGTCATATATGCTAAAATGTCACTATGCTGTGATCTAAATGCCAGTTTTTCAGCAAATTTGGAAGGTGGCACCATTGCAGGAAGACAACTGCGCAATAATTGACTGATAGGAAGGTCTTCAACATTCCCAAAATCATCTGATCTGCCAATTTCACACTATTGTAACTTCCACCCTCCAGCCACTGTCCTGTCCCAGTGCTGCCGTCCCAGTCCCTCCGTCTGATTGTTAGAAATTGTGCGGTCGACGATCGCTGTTTACGTGGACTGGAGGCCCGGCAATGACCAGAGGACAATCTGGCGTCCCGGCCACCGTGGACCCCAGGTCACTATTCCCTCTAATGTTCTATGTGTCTAAGCATACACACAATCTAATTTTGTGTTGTGCGCTGCACATATTGTCCTGTGCGCTGACAATGTGCGATTGCATAAGTGCTCAGGGAACATTGCCCCGTGCTACCAGGTAACAGCCAGCCGCTGACACTGCATATGGATTTACGCAACGTCCAGTCAGAGCTGCCACTGCCTGGTGCTGCCCAGCTGTAGCCCAATATTGTAAAGGCGTCATTACTGCCTGATTGACCGCCACCGGACTACCACTGTCTGCATTCATGACTACGCCAACGATCTTCAAAGATATCAGGCTGCAGCCAGTAATCTTGAAGGTTCTGCCGATGCCTCCTCTTCGTGAATGAGCAGTTGTGTATGTGAAGGTAGCTTAAGGCGCACTGAACTATAAGGCACATCAAGTATTACAAAAGAGTCAGAGATAAGTCTTTTTGAGCTGCAGTCAAAGTAACTCTAATTCTTGTTTGCAACACGCTTTACCTTAGCTGCATTATCTACGTTAACATATTTACAATACCTGTAACTCCCAATATTGTTTGCAACATGTAAAAAAAAGAAGACTGATAGCCTACTGCTAAAAAAAAAAAAAAAAAACATTATTGTGACTTTGCTAACTCCTAACCTTGTTAGCAACATAAAAAAACACAGTCCGACACGTTACACATTAGCTGGATTAGCTGTTTGACAAGAACCTAATTAATCCATATAATGTATAATCCTTCAATATTAATATATGTATAAGGTGTTGCAAATTTAATGCATACTTTTTCTTATTGAAAATAATATTATATATATATATAGATGCTACAGATTGTAAAGGGTAAAAATAACTAAAATGGGGCTTTTAAGTGCACCATATAGTATGGAAATTACAGTAATATCTGTTTATTTC
>NC_050533.1:11309926-11326741 GCF_002922805.2 Oryzias melastigma
GGTCCCAAATCCCCCAGCCGGGATTTGAACCGGGGCCTTCTCGCTGTGAGGCAAGAGCGCTAACCACTGCGCCACCGTGCAGCCCATATACAATATACAATCAATTGTTAAAAAAAAAATAAATAAATAAATAAATAAAAATAAATCAACCATTGGGAAGAGAAGAGGAAACTTTGTGTGATCTCCGCTCCTCTACGGTCATCAAGGTCTATGAAGTGTACCACTAACTGGTTAAATATTAGCTTTGATTGCCAGTTTGTTCCCCGCACCTTTGAACCGCTCTTCCAGATGAAAGTCAACCTCGTCCGCAGTGTGTCCGCTGTAGAGCGCTGCTGCCACGGCTTGTTCGCTCCGGGCGCCATCAGGACCACAGCGTCTTTCCCATGCCGGGATGAGTGTTATGTATAATTCATCATGCAGTGAATCCTGTGACAGCACCCTGTCTGGACGACTTTAATTTAATGCCTCTTCGCTCCGTCTTTTGTGTTGACTTGGAGCGCGATGGCCGTGTGCTCTGTCTTTGTTGTGTCCAAACTTTGATATTAACAGATCACCATTCAGTGCCTGTTCTCCCCTTTGCCCCCTCCACCGCCGCCCTCTTTTTACAGAGTCATGAAATTGTAGGGCCACATTGTTAAGGACCAAAAGTCCTTGTTCTGTCTCCAGAGACCAGCTGTTCATCCCCCAAGCAAAGAGACGGTGTTGGAAACAAAATAAAAATGTGTTGCCTCTTGACAGCCCCTGCCTTGAGTGTAGGACCTCTCATTTCAGAGAAAATATTGCATAATTATATCTAGTCATGAATATTACATGAAGCCTCACACTAGGCGCGTGGTAAGATGCCTAATTGCGGAGTTTAATTATTAAAGAGCAAAGGTCCTGAGCGGGTTTTGTGAGGAGCACTTTTGAAAAATTATTTTCTTTTTTTTTGCAATTTTCTGATGAATTATTTTGGAGGCTTGTGTCTAATCAGCAGGCAAAGTGGACCCGACTAACTGCTCTTGAGAGAGTTTTTTCTTTCCATAGAGAGAAATTACTATGCTGATTATATCCACTGAAATCATCTTATAGCTTAATGATATTAGACTGAATCAGAAAAGAAAAAAAAAACTTCTCTTGGTGGTGGATCAAGGGCGCAGTGATGGGTGGAATGCGGGACGCTGCTGTTGACCTTGGGGCGCAGCTTTAATATTTCTATGTAACACGAGGGAGGGAAAGTGTGTGATGATATGTACTACTGTACTCAAGCAAAGCTAATTTTAAACAGCGTCTGGTCTACTTTAGACTTCATTTGAAGCACTTCAAGGAAAAAGTCCATGGAGGCTGACTAAACGGAATAACAAACTAGATTCCCCTCAAGTAGCCTCGATGCGCATCTGCTGGAGTAACTTGCACTTTCTCTGCAGCGTTTTCCATACCAGGGACACCCACACAATATCTCCTTCTTTGTTATTATACAGAATATTTCATCATAAACAAACTCAATGTGAAAACTTGCAGATTTACATCAGTCCAAAGTTAAATCAACTTTTGGTTTTTTGAATCGCTGAAACAGGCGCCTAATAAAAAGTGGCTGCTCTTGATGTATTCTTTAATATCAATGTAACTGCTGCGGTGTGGACGATAAAAGTAACTGACCCACTTAAATGCAGTCGTGTGTCCAGCTGTGAAAATTGTGGTTCAGCACAACTGTGGGATTCGATGCCAGATCATTACAACTGGTTCCCCTCATTCAACCTCCTACAAAATACATGGGGGTCTACCACATTTGAAATGCAGACATGCTGATTTTTTTTCTTTTTCTTTGCAAGGAAACTCTGGCGTTTAAATAATTGATTTTTAGTGGCAAAAAGGTTGCTTGAGTTGTATCTTTCATATAAATAATTCCTATGGTGTTTAGGAATGTGGCAATCTGGGAGTAACATATCAAAAGGTGGACATTAGGGTAGGCTGGCTAACTCACACTTCTAGATTTAAGTGGATTGAACCATGTATAAAAGATATTAAGGTTATAAAAGTTTTGTTTTATCTTCATTCGGGTTTACTAAATAACCTTTGTGTGAAGAACCACACCAAAGTTTACTTTCAAGTGAAACATGGCGTCACAAACAGGCAGACGGCTGCAGCAGGTTTCAGTGGCACAGACAGGAGAACAGGAATGAAGCACAGTTAAAAGTCCACAAAGTAAGTCAGGGTCAGGCAGGCTGAGGTCAAACACAAGCATGAGGGCATCAGAGAACATCAGAGGGTCGGGGCAGGCGAAAACATGCGCACATGAGTGTCAGAGTGGCACAAACATTCCTGATGAGAGTCAGCTCGGTTGCAAACGGCACATTATTAGTCAAAATGTAAAAAGCCCTAAGAAAAAAACGCTTCTACTTTCAAATTATTCATTTTTGACTCCTGAACGCACCCGTTGATAACTTTAAAACATAGAATGTAGTTATTTAGCAATGTTTAAGTATTTTGGACGATGTTTTCTCTAAAAACATTAATTTACACAAAAACTAAACTGTGTGTTTCTTTCTGTTGTAAGGTTGGGTTGTTTTACAATGGAGTGAATATAACTGGTGATTGGTATATAGTTAAATGGCGCTTTTCTACGTAAGGCGCTTTACAGTCACAGTGCCATTCAGGAGCTCTCCGCGTCCTGGCGCCGGGCCGGTTCTAGCTAGCAGGTCGGTGGTTGGAGACCCGCCCGTGATCTAGTGAGAGCAGCCTGTGAGTTAGAGGGCGATGAGGGACGCCCGCGCGGGCGGTGTGGAAAGGCACGTATCAGAAAATCCGCGATTAATGCGTCAAAAAAATTGTCGGTGTCACGCACATGTCAGATTAACGTGTTTTTAACGCGGCAAATCTCACAGCCCTAATATATATATATATATTTTTTTTGTTATTAACCCTTGTCCTCTCTTATATTATATAACTCCACCCTTACATTGATAAATGATCCCTCCCATGACAAAGGTGGACAGGATTTTATGTCTGCCACAGAGACCAGTGAAAATAAAAATCCTTGGAAAAAAAAAAAAAAAAGTTCAGCTCACTGTCTTGTGGGGTCCAGATGACCCCACTTTTACATGTCTAGGGTAGCACAAGGCTTAACTTGTCCTGTCCAACAGCTGAGCGAGCAGGTAAGAGCTGAAGGCCTCTTGGGTTTGACAGATTTTACTGTTATAATTGGAGTGATAGATCTTCGGACAGACAACATTTATATTTGTATAAGCCCCTTTTGTTTTTGAGGTTAGACTTTATTTATAAATATTATGTTTGTATGTATTCCTTGTTAACCGGACAGAAAAAAAAGAAAAGAGGGACAGAGTTGGACGCTAGAGATGGGAGGTTAGAAGCTAAGATGGGGGAGATAGGAAGGGGGGGCAGATGACAACAGAGTCATAATATAGGATTGTCATAAGTAATGTGCATGACTTAGTTTCAGGACACTGCGCCCTCTACCAGCAGGCCCCGGATCCAGAGCTAGTAGAGCCATTTGTTGTGATCTAGAGCCAGTCGTAGCAAATTGGGGGCTCGTCCGGTATACTATTATATGTCAATACTTGAACTGGCTCCTTGTGCAGGATTTGGGGGAAGGTTGAAACATTTTCAACATGCCTGCATCACACCTACTTCACCCTTTCCTCATGTGTTGCTTAATTGTTTGCTACGACCTGTTGCATGCAGCACACCTGTAGAAAAAAAAGTGTGCATGAACATCTTCACTCTACGGAGTCTCAGAGCAATCTATGACCTTGATATTTAATCTGGGCCTCCTGTCTGTCCCGTACAGGTTTGTTCCCTTTATTCGAACCTCTCCTAAAGGGCGGTTGTGACTCAGGCGTTAAACAATAACATTTACTAATTAAAATCAATGCTTACAGAACGGTTTATACTAGATAAGACTGAATAAAACACAAGTCTATTAGGGTTTTGGATCTCAAAGTAAACTGATCTCAATCCAAGGTCATTTGATACAGAGGTTCCTAATGCTGCACTGTCCCGAAACTCAGAAGATGGACAGGCGGTGTAGCACAAAGACCTTTTCACAACTGATCTCATCCAGTGCCACCAGGAGGCCACTCTTTCCCACTCCATGCTCCAGTCTGCTGTCTGCGGCTAATGGCTGGAAGCACATCTAAAAGCTCTCAGTTTGATAACGTATTATGGAGTCAGAGAGCGAAGGAGGGGTGAGCTATATTGGTAGGACCATATACACTGATTATACAGGCATGAGGAAATGGTCTAAAAATAAAAACAAATGGCGATCAGCTCGATGATATCACTGACCCGCGATTGCTGATGGCAGGGTTTTTTCACTGCATCCAGATGGTATAAGGCTTGGATGACGGTGGGAGTTGAGACTTACTGCTGTCCTCTCAACTGATGTCATGCCTAATAAAATAAAGGAAATTGGCTGCCTTCTTTACGGTTGCTAAAAAATGTGATTAATATTACTGATGTTTTACTTCATTTCCTGTTGTAAAAAAGACACATCTTTGAAGTTTATTTAGTGATTCTTTTGTTCCTCAATCGTTTCTTCAATAAATTGTTCCTTTGCAGTCTCTTCCTGGAACATTAAGCACATACATGTTTGTCCTTTTTTTTTCTCTTTAGCTCCCTGCTGCTTTTCGGTTTCGATCCCTTCCCTTCTCACTCGCCTGTATCAGTGCCCAGACTTGCTGTCCTTAGTAAGATGGATGTGTGCACTCCCAGGGCAGATGGCCATGTTGTTACTCTGTGTACTCGGCTTACACTTTAACACCCAGCCGTCTTGTTTGGCCTGATGGGGCCACTGCCTGGGGAAAGGACCCTGGTGCTGCATGGTGTAGGAAAACATGTGTGCTGTGCAGCTAACTGTGGAAGTGCTCATCTGTTTTGTCTGAGGCCGGACGCTCGTGGAGTGAAACAAATACACAGATGAGATCGCCTTTTGGAGACAGCTTTGTTTGTAAAGAAATCTGCTGGGAAGGGCCTTTTTTTTTTACAAAAAATGAGGTTCCATGTTTGATATCTAGGATAAAATCTGTACAAGAAACAAAGATAATCTGATGTTCTTAAACTGATGATGACAAATATCAAATAACGAGATGTCACATGAACATACAGAAGCCTCAGGAAGAAGATATTTCTTTTGAATTGTCCAATGACCATTTCTGAGAACTGGACCAAGTGTGTGTGACGCCACCCATAGAAAATGAGCGATGTCTCTCACTTCTTCTGGGTTTAAGGGACATAAGTCACCATTTTTTCGCGATACAGACACCACTATGTTGGAACCAGACGATGTCAGTAACATGTGATTCATCTGAATCTGTTTGATGCTGCACTCACACCGGGAGCATGTGGTGTGTTCAAGAACCCACTACGCGATTTTATGAATGCACATCTATCCGGTGGTGTTCACATGGCAAACGCAGTTAGCAGCTGGGAAGAGATTCGTCTTCTTTTGTGGTTTTACCGTTTCCTGGCTCTCGTCTGGTTCCTACAATCACTACTCCTGCAAAATCCTGCAAATCTTGCTCCAGACTTTTTTGTTTTCATAGCTCAGTTTCTTTAAATGTCCGTCGTGGTGTCATAGTATTTTGGCTGGGCACAAACCGCAATTATTCAATTATCCTTTGTGATCATGTTTTCAACGATTGCCACTTCTGTGTTTTGAAAAAGTCTCCACACACAAGTCACTATCAAATGTGAGTTCTCAATTGGTCATAGAGCTGCGTTGCTGAAATAAAAATGTTCAGCCGGTTGAACTTTCACAGCATGATCAATGAATACCTGATTTGTACATAGAGCTCGTGAACGGACCCACAAACTTGGGTAGCGGCGCACGATCACAAGCGAGCTGGACGCAGAAGTCCGTAATACTGGACTACACGCATTAGCATACTTATATTGAAAATGGTTGAAAATGGACGCGAGTCGATGCGGCTCGTCTATGTGCAGTTCGAGTCATCATTTCCTTGGCAACCACTATTTCTAATCAGAAGTGAGCTTGTTAGAAATCCACACCACTACCACCTGAAAACCACCCTGATGTGTAAATCACAACTTACTCAATGCAAAAACACATTAAAGATCACAGAGACGATTAAAGACAGACACAAGTAAAGAAAAACTGACATTTTAGAAACCAAAACACACACACAGAAAAATCAGAAATCAAAAGTAAGTTCTAATAATCAACATTAAATGCTAAAAAAATAGAAATGAAACTGACTAAAACTGAAAAGGAAGGTATTATGGGACATCAATGAATGGATGACGACTTTTTTTCACGTTTTCAACCATGAGTTATGGCAATATTTTCTAACAAACGACATTTCTCTGAGCTTCTGGCCACGCCCACTGCAAACGTTAACCAATCAACTGTTTACCAGTTCAGACAGAACATATTTCTTCTCTCCTCCTTCTTCAAAACTCAAATGCTACCATCAAATCAGTGATGTCTCGTTATACCTACTGTCTCGTTTCTTATTTTGTTTCGTTTTTTAACATTTTATTTTGATGTCTGAAAATTACTTTTGTTTTATGAGTTTTTTGAGTTTCAGTTTCTAAAATGTAATGTTGCCAGCCATGTTTTTGTTTTCCTTTTTTTTTTTGTAGTTATCATCCTTCATAAGTGCAGTGATTTGTTGATGGGAAATGCACTTCAGAGGCTCATTTCAAGAAGCAAGTTCAACAAATATAACAATTTAGCAAATGGTTTGACCCACTTTCACGGGTTTAAGTTATCTGGAGATTTCTATGGAAGAACCATCTTTTCACTGGTAGATTACACTGTATCATTTTTGGACCCGGTTTTCAGTTTTAACATTATAAACCTTTGTATGACCCATAGTTTGTTTCTTCTGTCTCTACCTTGCTTAGAAAACCCGAGCTTGGCGTCTCCATGGACGATAGATCATTCCACCCAGAGGGATTATATCAGTGAAATCACGCCTTTCGTTTGCAGATATGTACATCCAGCCAGGGATGTGCAGCTGTGCAAAATTGCCGTCTTTGTCCACCCTCCAACCACACAATTTCTTTCATTTCAATCGCAGCATGCAATCGGAATTTTGTCCCTTAGCCGGCGCTACCCCGTGTAATGAATGTGTCGCCCCAGAGGAGAGCGCTGTAATTGATTAAAAAAGCATAATGTTTTCCATGCCTCGGTGTTCGCGATAAGAAAAGCTGTGATGTGCGAGCGTGGACGCACGTGGACGGCCTGAAAGCGCGCGCCGCCTGGATCTGCGCGTGCCGGACAGGACATCAGAGTTATCCGGGCTAATGAAGAAGCTGAGAGTGCGCCTCTGGCTCACAGTGGGAAAGCGCGGTGAGGTCACTTCAAAGGCGGAAAAATGACGGATTAAATCTTGATGGTGGACGGGCTTTAGTCTCCGTGGCAAAACCAGCCTGTCGCTTTCCATTTTATTAACAGATCAACGCAATCAGATCGGGTAAAAACGTGTCTGCATTAATTTCCCCTGTCTGTCTTATAGTCGCTGCAAATCCTCTACATCCAGATTAGTGGATCTTGGCTGGCGGAGTGGTGGGCCTTTTTTCTCAACCCCTGATGGTGACACATCCTTTCATTAGTGTCAGTGGATGTCCCCATTTATTCACATTTTAATGGGCTCTCTTTTTCGCTGCAGTTTATTTTTTTTTCCATGACAGCAATTTAGTCTTTTATTAAGAACAGCTGAAAAAAAAGACATCTGTAAACGAAACAATACCATTGGAATTTGCCTTTAATTCTATCAAATCCAGCAAAATCTAAGTTTTATTTTTGAGAAAATCTTATAGGAGGATGACATTCTGAAAGGGCTGATCTCCTATCACTTTTGTGTGTCACACTGATGACTTTAAAGACCAATTCTGATGAAAATATGTGCTTTTAAAATGTTCTCGTGGCATTTTTCTGGCGATGGAGGACATTTATAAAGTAAATTAGACTTAAAATTGCATTTCTGAGTATTTCTTTATTGAAATCATTGAGAAACATGAATAGAGGAAAAAAAGTTGTTGGAAAAAGCATGTAGTCAGAATTTTCTGGAGGGTTCAACACTTAAAGAGCCATTCTAGTCAGTTTCTCACTGACTTTAACCCCATTGGAGCCACAAAGTCTTAAATCACGCTTTAGAAAAATAAGACACTGATTTGCACTAATATTCATTTGTTGCTATTAAGATAACTATGACTGAAATATTGATTTTTTTGGTATAAATAAAAAACAAACATAAAGAGAAAATAGCCTTTTTTCAAAATATGAAACAGTTTATAATTTTTAGTTCATATGAAAATTTCAAAATAAAAGACATCCTTTAGCACATCGCAATACAGAAAAAGTAGTAATGGGTAGTGTGATGTCAGAAGTGGTTTAAAAATAAAAAAAAAACCTGATTTTGCCTTTTGTGGTGCATCTTTGCCTGAAACTTGTAAATCAAAATAACTATAATTAAATCAGAGCTGGTTAAGTGACCCTTATTGTATTTTCTAACAAAATGCTGCACTTAGAATCCTTGAATATGTTCAAAAATGTGAATTCTGGTTATGTTTACTGATCTCCATTTGAATTTGAAAAATCTAAAAAAATCTGTTTTGCTCCGACTTGAAGCCGAACTGCTTGATGGAGTGTTACAGCTACCACGGTCAGGAGGCTCACAGAATGAACGACTACTTCCCCCTTCTTGCTTACTTAACTATTTGCTTTTTATTTACAGCTACTTGCAATACAAAAACATTTTTCTTAAACAAAGAGCCACACGAGGCTCTGGAGCTGCAGGTTGCAGGTCCAGCAGAAACCTTCCTCATTCTGCCTTTTTCCGCGTGAAGCCGTGAATCTGAATCAGCCAAAAATCCCCTAATAATACAATGATCACGCTTACATTTTTGTGAAATATTCTTGTTTTTATGCTTTGCTCCAAAGCTGTCAGAAATAGGCAGACGGCTAGATCCAAGTGCGGGAGGTTTTGAGGGTTCTGGGAGTGACAGCAGGGGATGATGGGAAGTGTAGTGTGGAAACCCAGGAAGTTCTTGTACTCATGATGGATCCTGCTAATGGCCAGAGGGAGAGACAGGAGACAGATTCATGACAAAAGTGTTCAACTGTTTCACACTTTTCAGCAGAGATGTCCTTTTTCTTAACCATATTGCTTAAAAATGTTGATCTGCTTAATAAGGGGGAACGTCTTTTTTTAGTAGTTTTTCCTTTAATTGAACTCACCTGGCAAACTAATTAATCATCCCAGGTGTCTCAGATTGAAATCCTGCCTCTCTGAAGAAACTATGTTCTTAAAAATTACATTTTTTTTTAAATTATTATTTTGGCTAAAAACGGCATAATTACGAATAAAAGACCACTGGCAAAGCTTTGAAAACAGATCAAAAGAGGATCAGAGGGACTTCAAGTTCTCGTTTAACTCAATTTTCCTCACGATCTTTGAAGAGTTAGTGACCGTATTTTGTCAAAATCCAGGAGCTACAGGAATAATTTATTTCCCTCTTGACCCTCCAAATGCTGTCAGACACTCAGATGTTCTCATCTGAAACACATCGCAGCTCTTATAGTTACAGGTAATCTACTGCAACACTAGATGCTAACATAATTATTTGTGAAGGAGATGAATAATGTCTGGAAATGTCTCCATCCTTGTTGCTTGAAGAGACCATACCATGTTTTTCTTTTAATACTTTCAAACTGAATGCTGATTGGAAGACCGTAAGTTCACTCATATGTCAAAGTGTCTTTGGGCAAGACACTGGACCCCACATTGCTCCAGGTGGTTATAGGTTGGCACCATGATTAGCAGTGGAGCCATCATCAGTGTGTAAATGGGATTGTAAAGTTATTTGGGCCTTAAAGCAAAAAGTCCTATGGAAGAATAATGCCATTAACCACTTGATTACTATATTTACATGAGTTCAAAACAGTTTCAATTCTCGTCCCTTTTTCTTCTGCTGAAAGCTGTTTGAGTGACAGAGTTTCTATAGAACTGTTGAGTTCTCAGCATATTAGGTCTTTGGGTTTGTGCTACATGGATTTTACCTACACAGCATAAACCTCAGTTCAGTATTTTGAGGGTTTCAATTATAATGAATTCATTAAGTCAGACCAAACTGTACCATTTTTGGACCCTTGTTGGTTGTAGGTCCATAAAAAAGGAATGGTCCAGTAATGTGGAGCTAACGTTGAAATTAGTCATTACGACAAAAGAACGCGTCTTCATTCCTCTTCGACGCCAGCAATCTTCTCTCGAACAGCATTAAATGCTTTGTATATACAAAATTCCCCTCAGAGTTGTGGCAGATCTGGTGGGGCGGAACTAAGCCTCTGCTTATTTCCTATGATCACTTTGTTTACACCAGTGGTTTCAAAGTCAGTCCTCGAGGGCCGCCCCCTCCTGTTTTTCCAGAAACCCCGTCTTATCTGCTGCTTATTACCTGGATCAGGTGTGTTTGACCAATAAAGAGCTTCAATGGCAAATTGGTTGAAAAAAATGTAGGACACCGGCCCTCGAGGCCTGGAACTGGACACTCCTGGTTTACTCTCTAACCCGCTAGCTTACAGATCCTCACAACTTCAACCTAACATTAGCAATATTAATAATATTGTAGATATTTTGCTAGATTCCAGCTCGCATGAGGAAATCAAAGACATTCCTGGATTTGTTTGTCTGCAGATGGATGTATCGGAATGGAGTGGAGCAGGGACACTTTGGCCAACCCATGACCGTTGCTGCGTTCCCAACCAGAGCTTTATCAAACACCCGGTTTTCACCTGCTCATGATCCAACATGATATAAATAAAAAAATACAGAGAAAAGCAGTTTTAATCTTAAATTATTTTATTTGTGTCCTATATCCTCAGAAAAATGCCCCAATAATATGTTAAAACATCAAAACACGATTTTCATTGCAGTGGATCTTTAAGGCATGAATGTCCTTTTGAACTTTTATGTAATAAAGTGTTAAAAAAAAAAAAACAGGAGATGGCTTTAGGAGATCCCAAAGGCAAAAGGATGTTAAAGAAGGTGAGTGAAATCTTTTGAACATAGCATTAAAATCATTTTCCTTTATGGAAGATATTAGCCCAGTCAAAAATACATTTTGAATTAAAAAAAAAATATTAATTATTTTTAACAAAACCAAAAAACTCCCCTTCTCCCTTTCCTTTTTTGCGTTTTCATTCCCATTCAGTCTTTTTTTCTTGACCAAATAGAGCAAAATGCTTACAGGCTGAAAAGAAGACAGCAGGGGGATTACTGAAGCTGAAACTGGGTTGTCCAGCCTGAGCCCGGAGATTCAGCCGAGCCTCAGAGCCTCGTTTGCTAGAGGCTCAGTGGCAGCTCCATTTCACCTGGGTTCTCCAATGTTTAATTGGCCTCATTATGTGATTAACTTTGCAAATATACCCTTTTGCCCCTCAAGGCACCACTTTGAAAACTTGGCAGACCAAAAAAAAAACACCTTCCTAGAGTCAATCCGTCATCCAAACCGCAGCGTCAACATTAAAGCAGGCCACAGGAAAGTTTTCATTTTCCAGCATAAATGTCTGTTTGAGTGTATTAACCTCTGTATGTTTGACTCAAACTGCACTAATCTATTCGCACTGAAATTCCTTCACTTTTTCAAACTGTGGAGATCTCATGCATTTTGCAGATGTTATGATATTCCACCATCAAAGTCGTTCACATTGTAAGGTGACGGTTCATCTTTTGTGCATGAGATGAAATCAGGTGTTGCCTTTACCTCTCCAATCCAGACAGAGAAAAGCAGGACTCCAGCAAACACCATCTATTATTTTGGGAACTGCCTGCGTGTGGTTTTGTAGATATTGGTTTCATTTTGTGATCTCCTCGGAGACTCGTATGGAAAATGAAAGGAAGATGGGAGGAGAGGAAAAAAAAAACACAACAATGTCTATGATGTTAATCTCTCCTGTCATCGCTGAAGTCTCACAGGTCCTCTGTGGTGACAGTCGGATGAAATAGCTGGCAAAGTACCAATTCCACCAGAATGCTTGTTATTCGCTGGCAGGGTTGTGGGTTTGTTTCCTTGCTCACACGATGACATAAAAACAGGAACGTTTGTGTTTACGTGTTTTAGGGGGGCTGTATACAAATGGGATTCATCATTTTTCATGCAAAGAGGTGACATCTCTCCGTCAGCCAATTTTGCGGCGGTAGCCCGGTCCCCTGGTTCATTGATATCTGCATTAGGGACCTTTGTTAAAGGTCTCATCTAAATGCATTGAAAAACGCTGTGCTCCTTCTGCTGTTAGGAGCGTGCCTGTGCGAAGATTTGCAGACTTGGCTTTGTCTACATTAAGGTTAGTCAATGTGGCACAACAATGTGCTGCCTCTAAACCTGGGAAAAAACAGCTTGTGAGAAAACCATCAACGGAGTCAATAGAGCAAGAAGCTCCGAGGCGCTCTCAGTGGCTGCAGCCACAAGTGGACTCCCTTGTTACCGGGGCGACTCTCGCAATGGAATTAATTCGGTACATTTATTCAAATGAAACTAACAGGTTGAAACCCCACCTGTGAACCTGCTTCGAGAAACGAAGGACAACCTCCAATGAGGCTTGGATGAAGTGGGTTGGCGAAAGTACATCAAGCAAAACATTTCAAAGCCACTTCATGTCAAGCCGCACCCCCCTCCATCCATACACTCGTGCTGTCCCACAGTTCACACCAACCCGACTACATCCCCGTACTCCTATTAAGGGGATTTAATTTGCAATTCCTGTCCGTCTATTTTACCGAGCCGCCGAGTGATACCGGAGAGGTGCCAAGGGGTTAATGTCTCTGTCAATCCAACAGGCCCCTAGCTACAATCTCACGGTTTAATTTCCACACAGATCCGAGTACCCTTGAGCTTTGAGAGCTCTCATTCACACACTTGAATCCAAATTGCTGCAATCTTACGAGGTGAGCAATTTCACAACTCTTTGCTTATGCGCAATGACTCCAGAAGGTACCTGAAAACTTAAGTACAACTACACACGTGGGTCATCTAATGCCTCTAAAATGTGTAATGCAAGAGTAGTTTTCCTGAATTCACAGCCTGTAGGTATGCAGGTTATCTCCTGGCACCCTATGAAGATATATTAAGAATAGTAATTAATAAACTTGATCATCTTAAATTGACTAATAATATGGTGCTTGAGGACATTCCTGCAGTTGGGTCCATAGGGATTCCATGAAAAGTCCATACACTCACGCGATTGTTCTATAAGATTCAGCCGTATTGCCCTTGAACAAGCACTTTCAAATGACTTTCAAATTAATTTTGTCTTTGAAATTGACACACCTTGCACTGCATCAAAAATACAGTGACTGATATGAGGTCCCAGGATGTTTACAAAGAGAGTTGCACTGGGAGCATCCGTCACTGCCTGTCACCAGTTTAAAGAGGAAAATAGAAAAGTTTGACACATGCTGTTACGGATCTGTCCCACTTTTCAGCAACAAATTCATAAAAAATGAGATCTGGTACATGGAATTGTTTTTGGTAAGAGCTGTTTAGTTTTTTTTATGAAAGGTAATGTGCTATTTAAAGCTCATCCTCATTTAAATGTAAAACAAATTCAAATCTAAAGTAGTGTCTATCACTATGTGGGGACCCATACACCAGCAGACCCCCGAAAAAACACATTTCAATGTTTCTTTATCAATTTAAACTAGGGGTGTAACGAATAATCTACTTATTTGAATTTTTGGCCGAAGATGTCCTAATTAATTTTAGGTCAGTGAATTGGATTGTTCCAAATAAACCAATATCCACTATGAATTGTATCGCCAACCACCTAATTATGATATGAATCGAATCGTTACACCCCTAATTGAAACCCAACCTGTTGAGGTTTGCAGGAGTCGATTGCAGCATACTAAATTTAAAATATGTGTATTGAATATTGTGGGTTCACCGAGCCGTCGACGACCTTGCTATCTGGTGCAGTCCACCTCTATGCTTCATACAAGTTTGCCCATTTTTTCTCCACAGACAGCCCATATCTAACCAGTATGAGTAGTCATAGCAAATGTTTTGGATATCTCTATAATTGATACATTTGGTCATTTTGCTCTGAAATGAGTGTTCTATTGAAACATGGCTGGTGAGACCTCCCTTACTTTACTTGATTGGTATAGAGTGGTTCTTCGTTTATCTTGGAATTACGTTCTAAAAATTGCTTGAGATAAAAAAAAAAAAATTACAAAGTAGTCATCTTTAGTTTTAAAATTATTATACATGTTTGCTCCACACATAGCCGGTAGGAAGTCAGACCTATTACTGGTGCATGTTGGACTCCGGCAGGGTTGCCCTTCATCACAGAGTCTGTTCATAGTTTTATGGATAGAATTTCCAGGTCCAGCCAGGGGCCTGGAGGGGGTCTGGTTTGAGGACCACAGGGTTTAATTGCCGCTATTTGCAGATGATGATGTCCTGTTGGCTCCATTGAGCCAGGACCTCCAGCATGCATTGGAGCGGTTCACAGCCGTGTGTGAAGGGGCTGGGATGAGGTTCAGCACAAGTCTGAGGCTGTGATTCTTGACCGGAGAAAGGTAGTTTGTCCTTCCTCAGTGGGTGGAGTGCTCCTCCCTCAGATGGAGGAGTTTAAATATCTTGTTCACGACTGAAGGAAGATTGGAGCGTGAGATTGACATGCGGATTGGAGCGGTGTCTGCCGTCATACAGTCGTACCAATCCATTGTGATGAAGAGAGAGCTGAACCAGAAAGCAAAGCTCTCAATTTACCGGTCGATCTTCGTTCAGTACTCACCTATGGTCAGCACAGAAGGATCAAGATCCCGACTACAACCAGCTGAAATAAGCTTCCTCCATAGGGTGGCTGGGTGCTCACTTAGAGATTGGGGGAGAAGCTTGGTCACCCGGAGTGAGGTCGGAGTGGAGCCGCTTCTCCTCTATATTGAAAGGGGCCAGGTGTGGCGGCTCAGGCATCTGGTTCGATGCCTCATGGACACCTCCCTGGAGAGGTGTTCCAGTCCTGTTCCGCTGGGTGGAGGCCCCAGGGAAGACCAAGGAAATGCTGGAGAGACTGCGTCTCTGGGCTGGCCTGGGAACGCCTTGGGGTCCCCCCAGAGGAGCTGGAGGAAGTGACCGGAGACAGGGAAGTCTAGGTATCTTTGCTTAGACTGCTGCCCCCATGACCCGGTCCCGGATGAGTGGATATACATGTTTTAAGGCTGTAAACCCCTCATTAGAAACTTTTAGACACTTTTCTTAGACATTACCTTATTATACTTAAAAAAAAAGAAGTAGATTGATTAACAATCTCTACAGCCAATCAGGTTGTAGAAAATTCCACATACAAAAATCTGCAGGACTGCGAATACATTCATTTACAATTTCTTTCTGTGCCCCCTTATCATTTTAAATAACTTTTGTTTGTCTTTGCCCTTCATTTGAACCCCAAAAGTCTAAACAGCTATTTGTGCCACGGCATTATTTTTCTACAAATCTAAAAAAAAAACCCTGCAAAGTCTTGACAGAATGACTGATGAGCTGTTGTCTTGAATGTCAAAAGAAACAGTCTCCTGCACCTTATCACCCACCCCCACACTATCTGTTTAACGGAATGTACCAGATTTGGGGTCTTTATATAAAAAAATAAAAAGCCAAGGGGTGTTGTGATAAGCAAGTGATAATAAAGGGCAAACCGCTGCTGTAGCCTCTCGACTGGCGGGAGGAGCAGGAATGCTGGGAGCTGCTGAGGGACATCCATTCATGTATGGTCTCTTATCTTTATCTGGATAGGAGGAAAATTAGCCCTTTTATGTACTTACACTATGCCACTGTCACGACCACCATATTTCCTCACGCCTTCAGCCATGGAGAGGAAATGTAAAGAGGTAATCAAGTTAAATAGACCTTTTGTTTAAGCTCATGGTGGAAATGTTCGGAATCTTTCATCAGCACAAATCTTATTTTGGGTAGACATTTTTTCTTAATATATGGCAATTACAGTTTTTTAGTTGTATGCTCAGTGACATATATAAGAACTGGACTAAGTGACTCCATTGCTGAATTTAGGTAAGGTGGATGGAGGCTTACACACAACTATATTTTCATGGCTTCAATGCATGGCTTCTTTTTCCTTGTTAAATTACAACTTTTATCATAAATTTATGACTTTATCCTTGTAAAATTATGACTGTTTTCTCATAAGTTTATGAATTTACTCTTGTAGATGTATATTTTTTTATTTCTTTGTATTATTTTTTATTTCAATGTTAACTTGGAGCAATCAAAGTAATACATTTATATATTCATTAACAAGAGGTTTGGTTTTTTGGTCTGGTTTGATGAGCCAAATGTCCCAAATGAGGCCTTTTTTTAAGGGGTTTCCTTGTCTGGAACTTGGCTTGCAAGCCTGCCAACATAAATGAATTCTTGATTGATTCCATCTTAAGGAATGTGTGCTCTGTGTATCTTATAGTGTCAGTCATACTATGTTTGCAAATTGGCCATTTTCCCTGATGATCTACTCATTTCATCTTTTTTCCTCCACGTGGTTTTCTTCCAAAAACTCTTTTACTCAATTTTTCCTCCATTTCCATTTAGAATCCTCTTCAGACATTTTCCACATGTCGTGTTTGCTTCATGCCCTCCACTTCCGCCGATTCAAATCAGGGTTAAAATATTTGTTTGGCGTGAAGAAAGAGACAAAGCGCGGCGCTAAATGTCAGGGACGATGAGGTGGGTCAGGCTGGCGGCGCTTCTGCGATTAGGCCCGTCTTTGCATGACGTCATCACCATCTCTGACACCAACAAATCGACTGCACAACTTGTGCTTTTTTTTTTTTTTTTTTTTAG
>NC_050533.1:11326757-11329576 GCF_002922805.2 Oryzias melastigma
TAAGCCCTGCTGCTGAGCAGCTACACTAACTAATATTTAGAGCTTTTCGCATAAATCTATCAAGATATGACAATATGAAACAGTTTAAACAACAGAAAAAGGTATTTTATGTTGTCATGATGACCCAGATGCAGCACAAAACAGGCTTGGTTGATGTGAAGGATTTGTAGTTTTAATTAACAAAAAGTGCCACTCCAGGTGGGAAAAAAACACAAACAAAATACTTAGAAATCTGCTCAGCAAAACAACTCATACCACAGAAAAAGAACCAGTAACTACATGTAACGAAACTAAAAAGACACTAACTAAATAAAGTCTGAAACAGAGACACCTAAATACAGCTCAGATTAATTAACATAAAGTGCAAGCAGCTGTGCACCAGTGGGCGGAGTCTTCCGGAAAAACCAAAAGAGTTAAAGGGGCCATACCATGATTTTCTTCAGCCTTTCAGAGTAAACTATATCCATATATGATCATATATTACCTTTGGAACACTAAAAACAAATTATTTATGAAATATTAGTCATTTTTGTGGCCTGTTTTAATACCTGAAAGGTCTCCACCTTTCGCTCCTTGTTGGTCTCGCCCATTTCCCGACGTCATCCAGACTCTTCCTGGAAGGAGCTGTTGTCATTGATCTTACGTCAGCACGTTTCTAACCGCTCGTTTTCGTGTGTATGGGAGGGGCTGCTGCAGACAGAACAGGTGTTTACAGGATTAGTCTTAAATGCATGAACGGATCAAAATGTCGTTTTGGGGTTCTTCATAGTGAGGGATGATCAGTTAAAGGCATTTAAAACCTCAAAAAGTAGAATTTTCATGGTAGGTAGGGCCCCTTTAAGGCAAAACAAAATTAAACAGACATTGTTTCAGTCTTCTGTTGATTAATAAGATTTGTTTAAACTAAAAATGTATTTTTTGTTGTTTTATAAACACACTTAAATCCTCTTTTAATCACCTTTAAAATTATTTCCAGCGTTTTTTTTAATTACGATTATGTTGGCTTTAGCCAAAATCAAGCTGTTTTAATGGAGCAAGCCCACCCCCACTTCCATCACTTATAACTGAGAGGTCTCTGTTTACATCCTCTCTTGCTAGCTTACAGCCTCTCACAACCCCAACCTAACATTGTAGAACTGCATTTTTTTGGTTGTTTATTTCATGGGCAACAATTTGAAAAAAGAAATACTCAGAAAAGCATTTTCTTGTTTCATTTTCATTTTCATATGTCCCCCAGCAACAGAAAAATGCCACAAGAACACTAAAAACACCATTTTCATTGGAGCGAGTCCTTGAAGGAGTCATCTTCTTGAAGGATTTATCAATTTTCATTAAGATTTTATTTTCATTCTTTATTCAGTCATTTTATTATTGTTTGTTCAAAAATATGTCTTAAATAGAGGACACATACATTTAAAAAATATTTTAGTTATGAGAATGTCAGCAGTATCTATTAAAAACAACAGATATGAAATATATGTTGGAAAAAAAAGATATAAAATTAACCAGGAAGTAAATAACCGGTTTGTGTCTTTGCTTTTTTTCTGTAAATGTCCAATCACAAGCGTGCTTCTACCAAATCAGTTCACTTACATCTGGCTGAAGCTGAATCACACTGAGGGATGTGTGTCTACCGATGTGATAACCCCCTTTTTTATTTACAGTATTTTAAACAATACTACAATATATGATTTTTTATCCACAAAGAACAAAACAATCTAAAAGCCCAAAAATGTCTGATTTTTTATCGTATCGATTTAGGTTAAAGAACTGGACTGTATCGCCACAAAGTTCATCAAATTTGTGTATCAAGGTTTGTATCAAATTAAACGAAAGGGAAAGCTACACAACCCTTTTCGCTCAGGATGGGTATTAACCTAAAAAAACCCCTTTGATGTAATCTTATTTAAACCAAAATGTATGTTTGACATTCTGGTCTTATTGGAATAATCTGCCTCTAAATGCATTATAGTGATCTGGAGTGTTTGGGATGAATTGGATTACCGCGATCGTAAGCAATGAAGGTGGCGCTTCATAAATAAACTGAATTGAATTGAAATTGAAGTGTCACCTGCCGGCTGTCCGCCGCCTGCATTTGGATGAAACCTCAAGTGTCTAATGTCGTCCAAAACGACAAAAAATACAAAACTCTAGAAAGACTGGCTGCAAAACGAGCTCATCAGGTTGCGTGACCACATCTGAGGTATTTGCACTCATTGAATGTTTTTGCTCCCATGATGCTTTGGAAGCACCTAGTGCATACATCGAAGGATTTTGCTTACTAATCAGTAACACACACTTGATTTTTATCTATGCACACTAATAGGATTGTTAAGAATAAAGACACACTGATGACAATTTTTGGTGGTTTAAGCATATTATTGTGGACTTTTTCTGATGACGGAGGACATGTAAAGAATGTTAAGCTTAGAATTGCATTTCTGGATATTTATTTAACCTAATGTAGTGAATTAAGACCAGACAAAAAAAATGCAGTTGGAAAGATGTTTTAGTTGTGATGTAGAAAATAGGCGGGTCACAAGCTCCCTCCTCCGCCCATTCTGATGCATCCACCTGTAGATTATCATAAATAAGCAAAGATCATTTTGATTGTAAAGTGACCTAATTGCTATTAATTATAAGTCTACATTGTCAGAAGCAGTGGCAATTTGGATTTCTCTCACTGACTGCATATTCCCCCTAACTTCAGGAAGGAAAGCCTGTTTTGGATTCTGCATGATCACGGTTTGAAATCATTCCCAGGTTTGCCTTGTTGCACTTCTGTGACTCTTTAAAGAATAATACCCAAGGTGGAACTG
>NC_050533.1:11329624-11337978 GCF_002922805.2 Oryzias melastigma
GCACAAAGAAGCTTCTTTCTGTATTTTTTTTCTTTCCATTCTCAACATCTTTGTTCCAGTTCTGCAGCTCAGCCTTTTCAGGGACCAATGTGCAGTGATCCATGCTCTTAACACAGTTGAGAAAATAGTTTTTGAAAATTGGACCTTGAAGAATTTAGAGTGGGTGAGTAATTGGAGGTCAATTGAAAGCAATGCTCCACGACAGAGCTGAACCCAGAATGAAAGGAGGAGAGAGGAGGCGGCAGTGTCAATCAGCCGGCGTTTTGCCCGTGTTGCCCCTTAATTTAATCACTGTTTAATTACTGCTGTCCCCGGAGGGGCGCTCTGCTGGCTCCAGTTCCTGAGCTTTCCCTTCAACTGGCTGTGTGCAGGAGTTTCGAACTAAAGCTTGGACACTCTTGGAAACCTCAGCAATATTTTAACCTTACCTCGGGGTCTCTTGCAAAAAAAATCTGCTGATGATAATGTCAAGGGCAAGCACATATGCATATGTGAGATGAAAGCTGCCTGCAGGAGCAGAGACACCACAAACACACAAGTTTATCCAGTCAAGCAAGGGCAGCAAAAAGCAGAAGCGCCTTAAAAAATTGCTAATGAAAACTACCCCTTATTCTGGGACCTAAATCTGCTCCGATCCATGATTGGAAATCACATCTGGAAGTGTGGGTGTGGTCCGTGCAAATGCTCAGTCGCATTCTATTTGTGTCACGTCAGCTTGAACCTTGTGGTTTCTCTGGATTAGCAGCACTTCAGAATCCACCTGGCGGCGCCGCCTTGGGAACGGCTCAGAGTTTTGCTGCTAAGCCGCAGCGATCAATATGAATTTAGCATGGTAATGATCAGGTGTGGGGAAGTGTGGGTCTCCAGTGGCTCCCTCACCCGTCTTCTTGTGATTCCTGGGACAGCACTCCAACTCCCAGAGGGCCGCAGATATCACAGCTGAAGGTCTGTGCTGCACGTCAAATCTCAACGGAGGATTAACACCAGGAAACAAACAAGTATGACCGCCTAAGAGTCTGAGCAACAACAGCAGCTCCTGCTACGGATGAAGCTGCTGACCACACGCATTTATGCGTAGGCACGTAAACACTAATAGCCCTCAGCTCCGGACTGTTCCTAGAGAATCCTTGAAGAATCCTGGACCATGTTAAGGACATAATGGGGCAAACAGAGATGATGTGATGAGGAACTGTGTGCGACTGATGGAAGAGATGCTTTCTCAGGAGCCCCTGTGATGATGACTACTCTCTGGAGAGTAGAGTTGTGAGTCCAGGGTAATCAGAGTGGAGTCTAGACGTTTTTGTTGTTAGAGTTTGTATTTTCCTCCCACATTTTCCCTTTTGCTGGACTCAAAGTGTTGAGGTGCGACAGTTATTTCTTCATTTGTACCTGACAACAGGTCTGTCATCTCGCCGGCTGGTCTCTTGTGGATATTTCAAGACACCAAGAAGAAACTCTCTAAGATGACAGCACAAAATAATAAAACAGTATAACACTTGGTTGTTTTCATCCTCAAAGTTGCTAACATTTTTTACTCCATGGGAAGCGTTGTTGACGTCAAAGCCACATTGAAATGTCTAAGGTGAATTGCTCCAATGGAATTTCTTTTAAGACAGGAGTGTCCAAAGTCAGGCCTTGAAGGCCAACCTGCTGGTTTTGCAAAAATCCTGTTTTATCTGCTCCTGTTTACCCGGATCAGGTGTGTTTAGCCAAAAAGAAGCTTCAATGGCAGGTTGGTTGGAAAACGGGTAAGGCAACGGGTTCTGAGGCCTGGATTTGGACACCCCTGCTTTAGGAGGATGGTGTTTTATAGTCATGTGCGCCCAAAAAGGGGTTGACCCGTACAGGTGCAGGTTTTAGGATCGGTCATAAAGATGAGCAGCCCGTTTAAAATGTATCTTATAGGGAGCGCAGGTCTTGCAGTTCCCTTGAGACTCGTTAAAGACTGTATGTATGATTGTCCTGCTTGTGGTAAGTGTATTGTGAAGTATTTGAAAGGCTAACTTAAGTACGCACCTAAACAGGTGACACGTACAATGCCCTTGCACCACACTATAGTCGTTGGTAAAGTATTAGTCAAACTGTCCTTACGACTAGATATTCTGAAAAGGAAAAATGGTCAAACCTGTACGTGCCACACAAGGAGCACTCATTCCGTGAACAGTACTGTACTTTCAAGTCTCTTGCACAGAACGTAGGATTTTGGGGGTTGAGGAAATGAAAAATCTATTTGACACTCTTGCGTCTCACCCATTTACTTGAATGAATGAATGAATGAATGAGTGAAATGATCTATTTCAAGCAATCAGTAATAATACTTGAAAAACATCACATCAAATTACATCTAGATCGCTTGAAAGGGAGTGGGAGGAAGCGAACTTATATAATCCAACTTACCCTTGCATGTTGTATAAGTGGTCACTAGGACCATGCATGCCTGTTGAAAAAAATATACATGAACGTTTTCATTCTACGGGTCTACAACCTCGATATTTAATGCGTGGTCTGTACAGGTTTGCCACCGATAAGAGCAGTTGTGACTCATTCATTACATGCACTAATAGGTAAGCTTCTGAGGGAAATCCTGTTACCATAGAGATGAACTGTTGGTACATGCAGAAGGTTTTGAGTAATCCACTCCTTTGGAAGAACATTGGCTGGCCCAAATGTGCTATTGTACAAAGGCAATCTATCACCCAACCATCTATTAATTAGGTTTAATTGATTTTGGTTTGCAAGGACAGATTTCAAAGCAAGAATGGCTCTCCAGTCACCTCTTATAACCCTTCCAGAAACATAATCCTCTCTGGATGTCTGGGGTCTTGACTATGAAATGGTGCCTTCTTCTGATTACGCATACTCCTAAAAGATATTTAGGTGGCATTCTGGTTAGACGACGGGCAGAGTTGGTTGGGTGTAGGACTGGCACGCAGGAAACTGGGGTTCATGTCCCAGGGCATGCATGACCTTCATCCAGTGTGGGTCCTTAGGCAAGACCTTTTATGCTGCTACCTAATTGGGTCTCCCTGTGCTTAGAAAATCCAGGGTTGTGTAAGGAAGAGCATCTTTCTTAAAACTCTCCACCAAAACCATCTCTTTCTATGGCAACCCTGATGGGAAAAGCCAAAAGGTCAACAACATCAATAATCTGGTTAAATGACCTGTCCAGAGTGTACCCTACCACCACCCAACAGTAGCTGGGATAGGCTCCAGCAACAGCTTAAAAAAGTGGATGATTCTGGTCAGATGTCCAACCTTCAGTAACTGGTTCCTCTCTCTGTGGAGATACTGTTGGTCTGTTTCAAGCTTTTCCTTGAATGTTTGAGCTTTTGTACATTTTTTTTTGAAGAAGACCCCACCAAAACAACAAAGGAAGTTTAGCTCCAGCACATAATCCATAGTGCTATATTTGCACTGGTTTTCATAATCCGCCTCCCTGTAGAATCCGTTTGCTGACTTGTGCAACATTTTAGGAACCGGGTACATCAACAAAGCAGTTTTTAACCTGGTAACTTCAACCCCAGTCAGGGCAGCATGGCTTGTGTTAATGCCTCCTACCTCTGACATTAATAAAGATGGAACATGTACAGGAAATTAAACTCTAACATACCTACTATAATGAGATCTTATCCATCATGATACTGTTTACCTCACGTTCAGATTACACGTCCAAATTGAAGCTCAATCAGGGTCCCGCACAACCCCATCACCGAACCCCCCCTCTCCCAGCATTACTCTTCTAAATGGATGGATAAGTGAATGGGATTTAAATAAAGACTCTATATGTTAATGGGCAGGGCTTTGGCTCCCCTGTTGATTCACTCTCTGCTGTGGCACAGCAAAGGAAGTGGAAGGTGGTGGGGGGTGGAAAGCAAACAACCCACAGTGATGATGGATGTCGGCGGCGAGTTGTGCTCTTATGCACACATCTCATCTTCCTGTGGAATTAAAAATTCAAAAGGGAGAAAAATAAAAGATGTTGACCTCAGTGAATGTTTCAGGCGGACGTGTGTCCCGGTTGGCCACAAGAGGGAAGCAGGCAGTTGCAGAGACGAAGGACCGCCTGATGATGAGAGGCTGTGAGGTGTATTAACTAAAATGTATTATTCTCAGGTTGCTTTTTTCATTTCAATACCCTATGATCTTTGGGATTGAAGAGAAAAAAAAAGCTTTATATACAAGGAGATGGGGAAGCACTAAATATAAAGGTACTGGCTTTTATAGATAATAAGGGTGTTCTGATCAAAGGTTCATGAGGCTCAAAAAGAGCTAGGTTGCACTCTTGGAGGACCAAGTGCTCTCCAGCCAGGCAGAGTAAATTGCCAGATCATCTAATCAGAATTCAGATGGAAGATGTAAGTTTGCGGAGAATAATTGAAAACAGATTTAAGGGGCATCCATCTGGATATGGCAACACTCCTCTCCTTAGTAATATGTGGTGAATTTTAATCATATGTCTCATACAATAGTGTGTGGCGGTGGAGGCAGGGCGGTGTTCTCTAAATGAGGGCTCAAAGATACAGAGAGAAAATGACTCAAAGGATATCTGAAGCAGCCTTTTCATTTGTTGCCCTCTTCTCCTGTTCTGTGCACAGGAAGGATTGGGGGGGGGCAAACACTCGTGCATGTGGGATGTTATCAGTATGTGCTTAACATTGGTGTATGAGCCAATTAAACATGTATGGGTGGATGTTGGCCCTCTCGACATGATAAGAATTATAATTCCAGACCGTGTGGTCCAGCTTGACCCGCTTCTCTTCAAGCCTGCAAGAAAACGTTCAGTTAATGAACAGCCTCATGTTCAGGCATTGGAGCAGGATTAATACACGCTCCGATTGGTGAAGTTGCAGAGATAAGAGGTGGTTGAATAAGTGTTCGGAACCAAATGCTGCTGTGAAAAGTGTAATAGTGGGTGTGGGAGAGATTCGGAGTGAATTAAAAAGGAAGTCAGAAGTGGTTTTTAGAGTGAGAGTTTTGTGTTCAGCCCACAGCTTATTAATGTGGAGTTTACCAGTTCAGCAGTTCCACAGTTGACTGCTCACCACTCCACAGTTTTGGAAGCTTAAATAAGGTTCAAGTGCAGGTTTCTGTAACTTTACTGTCTTTTCAGCAGAGACGAGGAATTCTATCACGGTCCAGTTTAACATCAGAGCCTCTGCTGAACCGTAGGACTGTTTTCACACAGTTCGGTCCACACTAGTATTCATTAGGACACTGTTGAGAATATGTCTCCAGTTGTAATATGGAAGGTGGTTATAACGGATGTTGCTCAGGGGACCTTAAAAAGTGAAAAAGTATAAAAAGAAATATTAAGTTTTGAATTCCTGCTTCCTGCAACCCAATTTCAACACTCAAGGAGTGATTCGTGTTTTTTGAACATCTAGCAAAGCTGTGTTTCCTTTACACATATGCGCAAAACTATCAAAATTCTGGAAATGTCGAAAAAACCCAATTTCACAATTGCTCTGTTTCCATTAAGTCATAACAATACTTTGATTTATAGCAGATATGTTCACATTTCTGCAATGGTGCAAGCGCTCATCATCATCTATCAAAGGAGACGTCGGCGTCTTATTCTGACCATGGAGCTACAAGCTCCTTACATGTGGGAGTGGCTACAGATGAAAGGATTTTGGGAAATCGTGGTTGGGGATTTTACAGAGGAGCTGTAGATCCCACAATTCCACATGACACTCTCAACATTTGATGAGCTATGTGATGCTGAAGGACCCCTTGAGGTGCCTACTAAGTGTGGTATACTGGTGTTGGTCACATGACTCATTTAATTTGAAAGAAGTCTTTCCATTGGTGTTTTGCAGAAAGTACGAATTTCGATACGTCGTAAAAACCACGTCCTCAGGGTACAAACATTTTTTTTCATTAAATGCAAGTTTTTTTGTAATTGTCATGTTTCCATTAGGCTAATTTAATTTCGCAAATACAATTTTTTGCAATTTCATAGTCATTGAAAACACAGCAAGGGACATTTACATCTATGTAAAGAACCACACATGATCCACGATTAAAGACATTACAAATAACAGAAAAATATCTGTATTTTTTTTTAACAGATTTATGGAAAAAGTAAAAACGAATTGCTAATGATAGCTAGCACTACCTGAAAGGGATGATGAATTGTAAAGGTGTTAAATAATTAACAACTCCTTTTAGTTTTCTTGAAAGCTACTACTGTAGTTTAAATGAGACTTCTCTCACTCCCTGTTTATGTCTTTTAAGGGAATAGTTGTGATAAATTGTAATATCAGGATTATGGACATTAGCGATGGAACTCGATTGCTTCACTTGTTGGGCAGGTTTTGCTTCACACCACCATTAATAATGTAACTAAAAATTTCCTTACAATAAAAAAATCAAAACCTAAGAATGTATTTTACAAAAAAAAAAAAAAAATGTCAAAACTAAAGGGCAGATTCCTACTAGCAGGATGCTAATGCTAACTGTGGAATGCTAAAGCAGAAGTATTGTAAAAGATAGCATTTTATAGCTATAAGAAAATGTAAAAAAAATTAACAACATTTTTTACTTGCTCTTACTATTAATGAAGTGGCTTGTTCCAAATTTGGGTTTTGTCAACTCTAAGCAAGCGTTCCCTAAGAACGCTCAAGACAACGGGACTTTTTAAAAATACAAACCTTCCACATATTTAAGTTATCAGACGGTTTTTTTATGAATGAAAAGCTATGTAGAAACAAAACAATAAACATCAAAGGGGTTTTTGATATCAAGCTTCAAATATGTTAACTTTGGGTGTGGGAGTAGATGGGAAATATAGCCTCTAGTGGTTTTACAAGGTACTGCAACAACCTGTACATTACATTATTTTAAAAAAAATGTATTTCATGAGTCACCTACACCCCATCACCTTAACTTAATTTAATAAATAAACTCAAAATTATTAAAATATTAGATCAAAAAGTTGAAATAAAATAAGTTTCAAGGCAAGTTTGACCATCTGAAAGAAATGCGCTGCCAGTCAGATGTAAAGAAAAGCAAAATGTGGAAACTGAGCAGCTAAAGAGGTGGTGTAAGAGAAAAATGTCCCTTTTCTTCACTTTAAGCATGCGTTTTTCCCCCTTTCTCTATACTTAGAAGTGCATCGGTTGAAAGTTTGACATCTAGTTGTGTGTTTTCTTTTCAGCTGAGTGTTTTATTCTGCGACCTTCATCATCCTTTCTTCCAGCAGCACCGCCGATCCCCGTCTGACAGTGAAAATACTTGGGCAGAGAACACTGTCAATATGGCATTTGCAATTGCTGTTATTTCCCTCCAGACCTGGAGTCACACATTTGAAGCAATCCACTGAGGGCATAAAGAGAACCCATCAAACCTGCTACACTTCACCATCGCCCCGCTGCTTTCAACAGTCTCAAATGAAGAAAAACACAAAGGGGGTAGAAAAGAAAAAAGAAAAAAGCATTGATAAAATACTGCTTTTGTGTGTTTTCCCCCCTTATTTATTTGTGATCTTTGCTTGGGATGAATCAAACACACCACATCTTGTAAAGAGACAGTTTGAGCTTCTTTAGGTGTGTAGTAGTGTAAAAGAGCCCTATAAATCTGATGCTGTCAATATTAAACTTTCTTTTATCTTACATTTTTTTAGTCGATAAGCTAATGTTTGCTTTGTGTTGCAGGGGCTTGTGCAAAAATAAAATTGAAAAGAAAACTCCCGTAGCTCATCCAGGTAAATGATTTGTGATTCCTCTGCAAACACACGGCTCAGTTAGATGCAGATTGCCGGCGAAAATTCACAGTTTGTGCAGAATAATAGCTTATCTGGAAATCCTGACCCCGGCACGGTCCACGGGACCTCAGACAAGATGCGTGTTTGAGAAGAAATGATCCAACAGTGAAGGTGATTGCTATAATGATAGATCCCCAACCACACATTTTTCACAAATGGAAACTTGGGATGTGGGCATGAAAAGAATCAGAAATGGGTGTATGGTGAGATGTGAAATCAGTTTTTGAAGGAATCTTTTCTTTTTTTTTTTTCTCCATGCTGGTAGCGCTTTAAGGCTCAAGATTAGGAGGAATCATTCAGTTTGGATGCAAAAAATGTTTTTATTTGAACTGTAAATTACGTCTTTGATCGATGGGTTTACATTCTGACATTTTGCGACATAATGCACTGCACAGGCCAAAATAGATGGACTACTTTCACATGCAGCTAACACTGAATATGAATGCTCTCATTCAATGCCATTTCCCTCTGATATGCAGAATGGAGAGTCTAACCTGAGGGTATGACAATATGATTAGAATGGGACATCAATTCCCCACCACACTCATGGCCGCAGTGATAAAAATATAATACAATGATTGGGGGGGGG
>NC_050533.1:11338009-11377535 GCF_002922805.2 Oryzias melastigma
TCATAGCATATGAAAAAATAATCTGACCTTTAGACATCGTAGCCAACGGTCTGAAGTTCGAAAACCTGGAACTCAGTGATGACTTCAAATTAACTGAATTACAGAAATAGGGAATAAAGGCTGGAGATTAAACATCTAAAGTAAATGCAAAAATCTTTTGTTCACACAAATGTCCTGGAAAAGGTGGAAAATTGAAGTGGCGCTGGAATAAAAAAGTTGGCAGCCTTCAACTTTTAAAAAGTTATGTTTATTTTATAGTTTCATGGTGTTATGCTCGAAGTTTTTATTATTACTGCATGTTATTTCTGGATCTCACCTGTTATAGTTTCTATGTTTAGTCAAGTTTAAAATAATACAGATTTTTATGTAGCCCAATATCACAATGCAGTTGTCTTAATGGGCCTCACACCAGTAATTGTACAAAAAGATAAAGTTAGTGTTAAATTATAAACAATAGCTGATTGCTACACTAAACAGACTGAGCTAGACTGGGTTTCCCTGGCCTTAGACCTTCCTTCTCAGTAAGGAAAAACTACTAAAAAAACAGATTCTGGGGAAAAAAATAAGAAACCTCAAGGATTCCCTCATGAAAGAGGGATCCTCACCCAGGACGGACAGCAAATTTACCAGGACTGTTAAAGAAGAATTAGCTTACCTAACTCTACAATTGCACGAGCCAGAGGCGAGGTCCACTGCCAAGAATGGGAGCACAGATGCAACTAGTGTGTCTCCAAGGGATCCAAATTTACCAAATTATCAACATATATGCTTGTGATGGACTGAAAAGAAGTCCAGAGTGTACCCATGCCTCAAACAGACACAGGCTGGGATAGGCTCCAGCAACTCCAAGAACCTAAAGGGATGAACAAATGCATCAATACTCATAGCCTGTCTCTTAATATTTTTGGGCTGCATTACCGGATTTAATGTTCATGAAACCTTTTAAACAATTATTTTTAAGTTTTTCATTATTTTTACCCTTCACATTTACTCAACTATGAGCAGTATCTTTTGAATTATCATCAGTTCCTTAAATCCTGGTCTTACAGGATTTAAAACAACCACTATCATCCAGTCCATTTCTCCATTTTCAGACTGTCCCATTTCACTCAAGTCACGTTTGGCCATTGGAGCTAAAAAAAAAAAAAAAAAAAAAAAAAAAACTGAAAAAACGATTTGCGCAATCACGTTTAATGCTCCTTATTTTACAGTCCCTGGTCAGCATTGAGCGCTGCAACAGACTGGAAACCTGTAGACCCCGCCTTCGTCAACTGTAGCTGGAGTGGTTCCACCAGTCCTGTGACCCCAAAATACCAAGAGATGTTTTGTACCAATTATCGCAGTGTTGCAATATCATCAATATCGTGAGCCATGTATCGTGTATCCCATCGTATTGTGAGGTACCCAGTGACTCCCAGTCCCAGTAAAGAGTAACGATCAACTCAGCAAATTACTAACGTAAAGTGCAACGATTAACTCGATAAACTACTAACTCAACGCATTACTAACGCAACGCGCTAATATCATCTCAGCACATTATCATGTAAAGTGTAGAAACTCGTCAAATTACTAATGCAAAGTGTTGTATAATGACGCAAAGCCAATACTCTCCATGTCAGAATCAACTGTTTTACATTGATTGCATGAGCTTTCAGTATAAAAGTATCTCATACCAGCACAAAGCCGATTTTCCTAATTTCTAATCTGCTGGAGTTAAATTAATTGCGAAAATGGCAGAAAAGTTACCACAATTAAAGGAATGTCAATACTGGGCATTTAGCAATGCTGCTAAAGGGTAAAGAATATACAGAAGTTTTAACAGAATGACCAACTCTTTACATAAAGCAAATGTTAATAGAAGTGTCTACAGCAGAAGACTCTTTTTCATGCCACCATTTCTATGATACTTTCTATGTTGTCATTTATTACTGCATGTTATTACAGGGTTATTTATATTTACTGTGGAACTGCAGAGCTCACTACTCCGCTTTGAAGTCACAACCTTCATATCCATTCTGCTCTGCATCACCAAACCAAGGTGATGGCGGATGCTGACATGTATTAACTTTGACCGTGGCCAAACATTTACATACACAAAACACAAAACCGCCAGGGCTGATGCCCCATAAACATGACACATGTGACACGGCTGTCATACACTAAAGAAGACAACGAGACGCCAATTGTCTCGCTAACGTACATGCCTGTGTGTATATGCGACGTGTGCTTTGCATCCTGGGTTATTTTTGTGATCAGCAGGACCATGTGGGGCGCGTTTATGCAGCCTAATTTTGACAGGTCTGCACTCGCTCCATCCCGCAGGTCAGCTGGGGTTTAATTGTCAGCCTTAAATATTCATGGGAGCATTGAGTAGATAAATGAAGGTATAAGCACACTGTAAAATTTTCAATAGGTCAGGTGTCGCTGACGTTCCCAGATACAATTTACTGTACGATCTGACATTCACTGTAATGCCAATTAATATGTTAAGCGCATGGAGAGAAACCTAATGACATTTTCCATACATGCACAGTGAGGTATTTCACACCTAGATGGGTACCATTAATACTAAGGGTGCACTGCATTAAAAGGTGCTCTTTATAAGCATGTTTTATATAGATATAGATCTATATAATTCAGATACTGGCTATCACCTTTAGTTCGTTCAGTCATTACTTAGACTTTAGCTGATATTATATTGGATAACTAGATCCCAAATAGTAAAAACGAGTGTATTGTATATGATTATACAGCAAAAATGATGAAAGTATGTGTGCTGTGCCAGAAGTTTGTGTAAAATACAAATCATTACCAGGTAAATAATCGGTAAAATATTACAAAAACTTGTTCTTTAGCGCTATTCTGAACGTAGAAATTTGCTAACGTTAAAACAACAGCATCAACAGGAGGTTTTCTCTGGAACCAAAGAGCAAAAAGAAAGTAGAACTGGAAAGAGATTTGAGGTTTAGGTCAAAACCCCAAAAGCACTATTTCAAAATGTGACTAAATAAAGATTAAATAATAATGGGTTTCTACTGTTCCCCTTTTCAAATGCATTTTTTTAGATTAGTCTAACAGAGAATTTTCTCTTTTTTCATTTTTTAAGTATTAGGGAGGTAATTGGATTGGTTATTTCATATTGTTTTTACATGTTTTAAATCACGTCATTTAAAAAAAAAAAAAAAAAAAAGGACGTTCAAGACCCCATGTGTGAATGTATCTTTAGACATACTAGTGGCAGATTGGGATAAAGTGCATCTTATTTACCCAAATAAAGTTCTTTGTGCACAGTCCCGCATCATTATACTCCCACCACGTTTCATTGCAGTACATCTGTTTTTAAACAAAGAACCACAGTATTGCAGTAAAGACAATACAAGAAAAAACAGATTGAACAAACTATTTATTTGGGTTTTTAATGAGCTTAGACACACACGTCTTAACATTTTTAGACTAGAAAACATCTTGCTGTAAATGGGTTCCAAGCAGCTCCAACCTTGGCTTGGATTCAAAAGCAGCCCTCTCAGAAATGATTTACCTTAGCAAAACAATCAAATGCCAAGTTAACCCAACTCCGCCACACAGCTGTCCCCTCTCCTGCCAAGGTTAGCTTCCCTCACGCTCTGAGCTTCCATCCTTCTCCTTAATGACTTATTTGATGATAATTAACCCTGAATCCTACAGAGACGGGCCAGTGTGAGATTGATGGCCTCGTCGGCCCGCAACACCTGTTCCGCTACAAGGCTCGCGGTAACCCAGCTATGGCCAAATATCTCTGCCTCGAAGCCCGGCGTGTTAATGTCAAAGACAAACACGGGTCCTCCCTGGTGGCGAGGGTGTTCTTTCTGGAGCAACACTCTGACCACAACCTCTGATTATGCTCATTATTCCACTCAGCGCCGCCTGCTCTAAGAGGTGTCCCACGGTCCCTTTTGTCCCAATTAGCAGCGGTGTCCCTTTTAATGTCCATTCATCTGCAGGTACACACACGTTCTCCAAACAAATGCTCTGACTCAAAGACGCCTTATTTAAGCGAGTTTCTCAGAAAATCCATTTAGATGGAGCTGAGGAGAAAGGATAGTCACAGCCAGACTTGTGGTTTCCGTTTAGCAAAGCTGACATAAATTTCTCTTGAACGTGCCAGTGAAACCATAGGAATGTGAATTATTATAACTTTTGGTTTTACGTCAACATTTGACTAAACTAAGCAGCTAGATGGTTCATTTAGTAAAGTGTAGGACTGACATATGGGTGATCTGGGTTCAATTCTCAGGGTGCGCATTAAGCTGAATCCATAGTGTGGTCCTTAGGCAAGACCCTGCTACGGGGTCCTGGGTCTAGGTCTCCCTGTGCCAGTCCCTATAATACAAGATTGTGTCAGGAGTACACATCACTTCCAACTCACCATAGGCCCAATCCGAAGTCTTGCCTTCTACCTAATTGTCCATTTGAAGGGGCTTGTGAAGTGCAAGTGGTGTCCGAAATATGTTTTTTAATATCCTGCCCTCTAAACGGAGGGAAACAGACCCCTCTCTCGCAAGGGTGTTTTGCATCGCCCTGGAGGAGAAGCACTTTTCTTCAAATGACTTCTTGTTGTAGCATGACCTTCTTAAAGTTATAAAAACGCTGTTGTTATTTGTATTCAAGCGCTGGAAGCTCCGCGCTAATGGTAGCTGACCAGCGACTATTGGTGATGTCATCGAGCGAGAGTGACATCCAAAATCTGAGACAGTTTTTCCTATAACTCTGGGTTTGGAGGGAGTAGGGAAGAAGCATTAAAGAAGCACTAACAGATAACACCACACCCCCCAACCCCACCCCTACCTACATTCGACAGCAGCTGCGTCAGGCAATGAATGAGTGGTGCAGCACCAGGTAAAGTTTGGGATTCTGACAAACTTTTGAGTTCTTTTATTCATGGTTTCGATTATTACCTTTTACACTTTCCTCTTCTCTCCCTTCCTACGAACCCGCCTTCCTCCTCTCCTTCTTCCACCAACAGTAGTCCAATTTCCACCGGCACCCTGTCGGTGAACAGCACCGATGGCGGTCGTTGTTAACCCGGTCCTCGACCGATCCGGTATGGATTTCGTAGGTCTGATTCGTATATTTGATTTGGCGAAGATTTTACGTCGGATGCCCTTCCTGACACAACCCTCTGTATTTATCCGGGCTTGGGACCGGCACAATGAGACCCTGGCTTGGGCTCCCTCGTGGCTACATTAAAATAAGTAGCGTGTTAAACTGTAAAAAAAAATCATTACAATTTGGCACCCCCTACTGCAGATGGTGCCTAGGCGGCCGCCCAGGTTCCCTTTATCCAGGGGGTCTCGAACCATACATCTATATATGACGAGTTGGGAGTAAGGATGTGTTGGTCAGGAATAACTCTGCCACACTGAATGTGCGGCTCAGTGAGAGCTAATTCACTGTGGTGACCCCTGAGGAGATCTACCAAAAAGTGAACAACATTTGACAAAATTTTGCTTTGTTGTGGCCAAATACTTCAGTGAAAGCTTATTATTAAACCAGGCCTAAGTGGCGTTTCTGGGCTTTACACATGTGCAACCTATTACCACGAACAAGTGTTTTAAAAAATGTTTTTTTTTCCCACTTTGAAAGTGTTCCCATCTCCTCCAGGTTAAAGTCCTAGTCTTCATCTCATTATATGAGGGTGAAGCTGCGGCCCCTGTCATGTTTGCTACACAAGGGCTTTCGGGAGCAGTGGAAGTAATCGAATGCAGAAAAGTGTTTAATTTTTCATAAACAGAGGAACCACCGAATGCACACAACTAACAATGTACCCCAAAGCAGATGTAGAGCGTTTTTAATTTATGGAGAACCTAGCAAAATGGGCAGATGGAGCAAGAGGAGGTGGAGGCATGCTGAGGGACTCGACTTTTCTTTCTTCTCACCTCACAAACAAGAGAAGCCTGTGAGCGTGTGCCACGGCGCACACAAACACACCAACGCATGCACAAACGCAGAAATGCACCACCCCCACCGTTTGTGGGCACCCTTCCCATTCGCTCGCATCCTTCCTGCACAGCCGCACACACTCAGTGACGAGCGCTCTCTGAGTCCTCCTTCTCCTATAATCCAAAACAAAACTTAGATTGATACGGCTTCCTCCCACATACCGTTTTTTCCACCACCATCAGGCCTCAGCAGATACACTCAGACTGAGGGGGAAATCCTTTGGGGTTCTTTTGGATCCAGTTGAGAAAGAGCCCAGTAATGAACTGCTTCTTGTGCTCTGCAGAATCTGCAACAAGCAGACAGGCTTCATTCTGGTGGGCCATATGTAGGTATGAATATGCATGGGAATCTGTTCGACAGGCAACAAGCTCCACATATATGAGATGCCAAAGGTCACCGCTGTGAGCGGTGGAATTGGCTCTCTGTTGGGTGTGTGGAGTCATTCTTTGTATACTTGGACAACGTGGGCTGGCTACAAATCTTATGAGTGCTTGGCAAAATTCGACATGATGTCAACTGATAGTCGGAAAACTGAAATTCACCTTTATTATTGATAATATTTCAGGGGAATCATTTTAACAACAATTCACTTAATATTATAGTTTGTACTTGCTGATATGATTCATATTAGTTCAATTCAGTAACCAAAACTGACATCTTTATCAAAAAAAAAAAAAAAAAATCAACTAATGTGACTCAGAAATACATACCAGTACCTGGTACTGAAGAGGACAGGTGAAGTTTTTCAGTTTGGCAAGATTATCTAGTGTAAATTAAATATGTGTACTAACAAACAAGTAAACAAGAATTACTGACAAATCCATTTACCTTTTAGTTTCATAAAGTTCAGCCCACTCTTGTTTTTCCAGATTTGCTTTTGCACTGTCATCTTATTTCTCGTCATTAGGTTCTAAAACAGTGACTAATTCAAACGCTATAGTCACAGACAAAAAGAAAACTGCCAACCAAACTTTGCATCCAGGTACAACCATAATTAGGAAAAATTCAAATAGATTAAAAAACATAACCACAAAATTAATTAATCTAAACATGGTTAACAATCCCGGACAAGCTAGCTCGTTGCCCAACTACCAGCTGAACTCCAAATTAGGATAAAATTCCTCAGTAAATTAAATCAGTGAAAAATGAAAGCATGTTGCTAAAATAATAATTAAATTCTAAATTAGCCTGAAAACTCCAGTAAATAAAAAATAATAAAAAATTAGCCAAAAAATTTTGCATATTGCTAAAATATTAGCTTTACTTCAAATTTAATTAGAGGCCAAATTAGCCAAAAAAGCTAGCTCGTTGATCAATTCCTAGCTCAATTCCTAAATGGCCTAAAATTCCTAAGTAAACTAAATTAGTCAAAAAAGTTAGCCTAGTTCTAAAATAGAAGCTAAATCCTAAATTATCCCAAAAATTTCAGTAGATAACAAATTAGCCTAAAACATCAGCATGTTGCTAGATTATTAGTTAAACCCCAAATTAGCATAAAATTCCTCAGAAACTAAATTAGTCAAAAATTTTAGCCTGTTGCTAAAATAGAAGCTAAACTGTAAATTAGCCTAAAAACCCCAGTAGAAAACATATTAGCCAAACATTTTAGCATGTTGCTAGAATAATAGCTAATCTCCAAACTTTTGAAAATTATTATTTTATTTTTCTTCAGCCAGAGAGCCACAATGGAGGGATAAAAGAGCCACATGTGGCTCTCTAGCTGCAGGTTGCAGACCTCTGGCCTAGTTGAATGTAGAGGAACAAAACATACAAGACAACAATCTTTAACAAAAGATTGACTCTATAAAAATTAACTACTTAATAAGCAATGAAATGATAAATAACGCCGAATAATTTAAAGAGGTGAAGAGAAAAGGCTTCAAATGAAACCACTTGGTGGTCTGACCCCCGGTGTCTGCAAAAGAAAAACGATGGAGAGACAAACCGAGAACAGGAGTGCAAATGCAGCAGGATGGGAACATTGCATCACAGCTGGAATGAAGAAAAACTGGCCTAATATCGAAGTCGGTCCTAAACCAACACATCAGTGGCTGCAGCACGCCACAGATGTGCTGTCCAGCCACAGGAGGACGCCCAGGGAGGCAGGAGCTAAACCGAGGAGCGAGTAGCTCCATCATCTTATAAACTACAGTTTGTGGCATCCTGCCAGCATGACCGGACCACTCGCTTATCCTAAAGTATGGTAAATAAAAACAATATTTAGATTGTGCTTAGTCACAGCAAGGCAGCTGACGGGCCGTCCACTACTGCTGGTGAGCTGCTGAATACAGAAAACCAAAGAAGTCAATAGAGCTGTTTTGTTTCTGAAAAATAAAGTTTTAGATTCAGCTTTGTTTGTTTTAATATTAAAGTAGAGCTTTGGTGTTAAAAGCGCTCGGTCTGCTGGATGCTTGTTATGTGCTTAACCACAGAGTGGTGAACAAAAAGACACTTAGAGGTCTAAAAGAGCCTCCGGCTTTTATAAAAACCGCAGAAATTAGATTGAAAGGAAGTCAGATGGAGAATCAGCAGTAAATTGCAGCCTTTTTAATTTAAACAAGAAATTTTTACCCCCCCTTTACTTTCAGTTACGATGAGTGTAGCTCATAACAGAAGCTTAGCCTTTGATTCTTTTATGAGGATGAAAAGATTTCCAGAGTAATAAAAAGTCATTTCATTTTTTTTATTGAGAATGAAAGAAAAAGATTTATTTGGGCTTTTTTCTCCCCTTTTTGTTTTGAGAAATGTTATTTTGGTCACATTCACGGAACTTTTGACCCAAGTTCTTCTGAACGAAAGACCAGCTTTTAGTTAAGAAAATATCAGAATTCATTATAATTTAAAAAATTATCTAAAATGTTTGTAAATGGGTCAGTTAGTTGAGACATAATCCTATTTTTTTTAATTTGATTAATAATGGATTTTTAAAAGTCCTGGTCTTTATTAAATGGCGTAAAATGCAAAATGGCGTGCAGTTCCTGTATAGTGCTTTATTAGCGCTCATGCTATCTTCTAGGGTCCAGATGACTCCATCCATATATTGATGTGTAAACCCTCCCGTGACAAAGGTGGACAGGATTTTATGTCTGCCACGGTCACCAGTGAAGATAAAAAAATCCTTGAAAAATCCAGATGACCTCACTTTTAAAGTAAACATGCCAAGGATAGCATAACGGTTACAAAACCTAAAACGCTTTACAGTGTCATTCATACTAGTGCTGGGTTGATCAAATCGATTAATAAATCTGAATCGGTCTAAGCCTAATAGATCAATAATTGATCCATAAAAGTAGAGATTGATCTAACGTATACTGCCAAAGTCCACTAGCTTGATGCTAACATATAATAGATTTCCCATAGGATGCTAATGCTAACGCTCGGTCGACCTTAACAAACATTGTTGGCTAAATTAACATCTTTATTTACTCACAGTCATGAATTTTCCAAACTCTTTTATGGGAATTTTTTTTAAAGTAACCATTTGTGGTCTAAAGCACCGTTTTTTTGCTCATACTGTCTTCTTCTTCTGGAATAAGGTGTAATGCTATAGCACAATCGCCACCTAGTGGCCAAACTGAAACGCCCTCCAGGAGAGGCAGAACAATTGTTGGAGTTTCTCTGTTTGAAAATCTACGTAACACTATATGGTATTTACAATCTCATTATGATTTCACTAATACATTTTACAGTATCTGAACTGTATCAGATTGATGTGAATGTTTTTAAAACATATAAAGAGTATTAATGTATTTCTAAACAAATGTGTAAACTCAAAATGTTATTGAATCGAAGTGAGTAAATTGAAAAAAATCATAACGTTCTGAACTGAATCGATCCTTGCTCTGGTGAATTGAATCGGTTCTGGAAATTGTTGCTGATACCTGGCACTAATTTACACACACATTCACACAGTGATGGGGGCTCCACTGCCGACAACCTAAAACCACCAGGAGCAACGTGAGGTTCATCGTCTTGTCAAAAGACAAGTGGACAAATGGGCGGGCAAGGCAGGAACCAAACCTGCAAGTTCCTATCAGAGGTCGACCACTCTACCTCTGGACCAGTAAGTAAATGCATTTACTTTAAAAAAAAAACAGTTAGCATGCTTAAAACACAAGGCTGTTTAAATATTAACATTCAAACTTGTCAGTAAGTAACTCTCGTATACCATCAGCTAAAATAATGCCGAAAAATATCGGTCAACAAACCTTTTGTCATGGACTAAAACAAAATAAAAACTTTTAAAAAAATCTATGATATGACGGACACTGTATTCAACCAATAAAAATCATATATAAATGTTAGGATGAGACAAATAGAGAAGAGATCTAATAAGAATTCCCTTTTATTCTTTAGTAAGATATCCAATCAGAACAAATCTTGAGTTTAGGTAGCCATCTTGAAAAGTGGACCAGTTCACTTTAAAACCAGAATAAAAGGCTCAAAAACCATCTTTTGATCCATTTTGAAAGTGTTCCTGGTGGTCTTTTAAACATGATTATGCTGGTTTAGTCTAAATCAAAAAACTTTTTCTAGGACATAGTTTCTGCAGAGCATCAGTAGTCTATTAGAAATTCCTTTCTGATAACTAACCGAATGCTTCTGTTTTAGCTCCGCCTCTCTGTTATGCTTTTATCTGCTGCAGGCCGTCTGTCCCAAACTTCGTTTATGAAGGTGGTTTTACGTCAGAGTTGAGTTCAGCCAAACAGTTTAATGTTTCTTTTTCATTCCCTACTGACTCGTCAACTCATTTCCAAACCCAAATTCTTCTAGTAAAATCAAAAACAAAACAAAGCGAGGCAAGAGCCGAGCGGCATTTCCACCCAGCGCCGCTATCTCCTGCTTGTTAACTATTTATTTGCTGTGACATTAGACCAGCATTATCCTTCACCAAAACACATGTGTCCCCAGGCGTGGCCCAGACGGCCTCACTGTTCTGCAGTCTTTCTGCTGTAAATTCTCCACTTAAAATTTCATGATCTCCGCTCGGCAGGATACCACTTCCATCATGAGAGAGTTCTCAAACCTAATAACCGTTACTACTCTGGCACAGCCATCAAAAACCTATTTGTTTCAACAAAAGCACTCTCCCCCATGCAACGCTGCCGGGTAATAATGCCAGATAGGTTTTAAAGGCAATGAATTGTGGAATTACTATTTTCTCCTTCCTCTGTTTCTTTCTTTTTAACTCTCCATCTCTTTCTCCCCCCAAAGACCATTATATTAAACACTTAATTATTCATCGGTAATGCTTGTCATAGTGAAATATTGTCCTGTGCCAATCTGAATGCATCATACTGCCTCTCTTCCTGAGGTTAATGGCGCCACCCTCCCTTGCATGGGCTTGACTAAATGCAGAGCACCTCATAAGTCAAAGTTCCCCGAGCAAGAGTGGGGAAGTCATCACCTCGAGAGATCTCTTTTCTCCTTCGGCATGTGGGTCGCTGAGATCATCCTTACAAGTTCAAGCTTAACACACACACACAGTTATCCATGTCGGATCTTTATGGTTCCCTCTGAAGGATGGATGGGCTTGACTGAAGGGTTGCATCAGGCTTTTAAAGGTGAGGGGTGAATGGATCCCCTCTTCGTGCGGCGAACTCACCAGCCAAGCGCTCACTCCTTCAGGGACTGTTATGACTAAATTATGAGACCGACATCCGTCATTCTCCTCCACCTGTTCAATGCAGACGGACATAAACAGCATTAAACAAATTACTGGAGAGCGCCGCGACAAGACTGAGGCTCAGGTCTGATTTGACGCCGAGGCATCCGAGGAGAGCTAATGCACTTTGACGTGCAATATTTCCCCCGGCAAATACGCAGCGCTCACAAAAATGATAGTTTGGCACACTTAACTAGATTGTTGATTATCTGCCTGATGCTGCTAAAATGAAATTAATTTTTAGCACTGGTTAGTTGTTGTATCGTGAGTGATGAGAAATCCTTGTGGAGCAAAAAGGGAAAGAAAGGGTTCCCATAAACTAAAACGCTGACACAACAGTAATTGCACAAAAAAAAAAAGTTATATAGATATCGTAATCCAGGTGTCTGCAGCCTGAGGCTCCGGTGCCACATATGACCCTTTGACTCCTCTATTGTGACTCTCTGGTTCTAAGAACATTTAAATGTTTTTCATTGTATAAAATGAGCCCATTTCTATGACATCAAGGCACATTCATCAAAACAAAGCAGTCAAACTTTATTTAACCCATTCACAAACATTTGAAGAATCTTACGTATCACTCCACCAGACTCCTGACTACAGTACCCATAATCCTCCAACAATCCATCAAGCATTACAGCCTTGTAGTCATACTAAAACATTAAGACAGAGCTCAGCGTATCACCAAACTCGAGGTCAGTAAGCACAACCAGGATTCACACACGCCAGTTTATAAAGTTGACTGGTTTAAGGGTTTTAATTGGGCCACAAGGTCCAAAAAACACAGTAAGAGTCACTAATTAGCTGTGAATTATTTCTAAGTTTATGAATTTCCAACAAAAACTATTGTCATGACGTGGTGGTGAAGGACCCAAACGCAGGAGACAAGTCTAGGTAGTGGAAACTTAAATATTTACTAAATAAACTCAAACATGACAGACCAGTGACGTAACAGAACAGATGATCTGACAAGGAAGAACTGAAAACCCGACACTTAGATACACCGAGGTTGATTGACAAAATGAAAACAGCTGTGGATGATTAACCTGAACATGGTGACACTAACGGGAAAACAGAACATAACAAAACTTAAGCACAGAATCATGACAACTATAAAATAAACTGTGAATCGTATAATTTTTTTTTAAATTACTGCTGGCATTAAACTGCCTAAAACAACATTTGCTGCAGTGAAATGATCCTATGTCTTTTATTTTGAAAGGAAGTCATGTCAAAAGTGGCAACCTATTTCATATCTAGGACAAAAATGATAGTTTTCTTGTAAATTTATGTTTTATTTATGCACAGAAAAACGAATTTGTTGATATTTCAGTAAAAATAACAAATAAAAAGGAGTGACTCATTTTTGCAAGACTTTTTGTGACTCACGCCGAGTTGTGGTTGGTGAGAAATCGACCCGGTTGGCCCTTTAAATGTTGAAGGCTGCAGACCCCTGTCATGTCAATCAAACTTGAACACACCCGTTTTAACTTATCACCTGGATAAAACACACCTGTCCACAAAATGAGTCAATCAGCTACATTCACATGTAAGAAGAAAAGGGGAAAAACCAATTTTGAACACGATGGGGTTCACACTGGACTGTCGCTATCTGATATTACAGTAAATCCACCACCTACAGTTGGTACGAATTGTTAAAGAGGTGCAAATCTCGTGAATCCTGCTCCAGGCTTTTTCTTTCACAGCTCTATTCCGATATATGAAAGACTTGTCATCTTAGAATTCCACCCAGGCACAAACTGCAATTATAAATTTCTCCTCCATGGTCAATTTTCAAATGATTGGTACTTCAGTGAGTTAAAAGAGACGCCATCCATACGTCACTATCAAATCTGAGTACTCGATTGGTCAAAGTTTAACTGGTTAAACTTTCAATGCACGTTTAATGAACGTCTGTTTTGTATGTAATAGGACTAAGAAAATAGTTGATATTTGCGTGACCATGCGTAAATGCAAAAGTTTTGAACGCAGAAAACCTAAAATGCACATTTATGCACTGTTACATAGACCACAGGTGTTGGACTACAGGACTCGAGGGCCCGACTTGCAGCTGATTACCTGGATCTGTTGAGTCAAAGGCAACTGGACCCAAAAGCAGGACAACGGTGAGTTACAGGGTAGGTGGTTTATTGTGAAAAGGCAAGGGAAGAGCGAAGGTTCTGGATGAGTCTTCTCAGGAAGGCTGCTGGTGTCAAGAGTGGGAATCCTGGAGAAAGAACAGAGTGAGTTATAAAGGTCAGGAATGAGAGGAAACAAGTCTAAGGCTTAGCATTGAACGTGACTTGGAGATGATGACCAGGTGTGTAGGATCCAATCCTTAGGTCCTGACAGCTGATAGAATCAGGTGTGTTCTGCTAATGTAAAGCTACAATGGCAGGTTAGGGGGAAAATATGAAGGACACCAGCCCAAACCTGGAGTTTGACACCTGTACCATGGACTCTTTATTGGAAGTGGTCATTAGTTTTTGGGCTCTGTGTACAAATCAAGTCTCGATTAGACAAGTAAAACTTGTCGGAGAAATTAGCTTAGCAACGCATAACTGCAAGATTTTTGAACACAGAAATTTGAAACGCATGGCTTTATATAGAGTTTTAAGTGAAATAAAGAGCTGTCAGTGGATTCACGAACAAGTTGAAATTTGTTGATCTGCACAAGACCAGAATGGACTAGTGATGGATCATGCTCAAAAGCCTGGTGGGGGATCAAAAGGGAGACTCTTAAGTGATGGGAGCCAATTCTTTACTTTTTTTTTTTTTGCCTGCTGGTTCACACCTAATACAATCTGCAATCACCCATACGTCAATGCTATAGATCCGACCTGATGCGGTGTGATGTGGGCATCAGGCGCAGCACCTTAGTCTGGAACAAAAGCAAAGAGTAATCCTAACAAAATATTGCAACATTTGATTGAAATATTGAGCAAAAAATGATTTGTAATGGAATAATTGCAAAAATTTGGCTTTTTTTTAACATATGAACCTTTTTTTTTTTTTTGGAAAGTCACGGTAAAGTAAAGGTCTGCAAAAAATCCTTTGTAAGAGTCAAGAATCGAGAGTCGAAAGAGCCGATTCTTGACCTTTTCCCGAGAAAGAATCGAAGTGTCCATCACTAGAATGGACTATGAAACCATCAGCAAGAAGCTGGGGGTTCAAGTGAAAACTGTTGATGGGATTGTGGCAAAATACACAATTTGGAACATGACCATCAATCCACCTACAGGTCTGAGGCCTCAAACAAGATCCGACCTTGTGGGGTTCTCTTGATTAAATAGGTCCAGATCAACACACAGGAGGCAGCTGATGATCTCACAGTCACCAAGAAAACCATTGCTAGCACTTTACGATCCAATGGTTCATGATTTAGATGAATTATCTCTGGTTGGATGAGAACAAAAGTCAATGCCAAAGAGCTCAACTTTGGCGTCAACTCAACCAGTTGTGTTTGGAGTAAGAAAAAGGCTTCCTATGACTTCAAGAACACCATCCCAGAGGTCAAGCATGGAGGTGGAAGCACTATGCTTTGTGTTGTTTTTCTGTACAAAGCTACTTCAGCGATGGGAGGGTGGGCGGAGCCATGTTATCAAATCCTGCGTGAAAACTTCCTTCCTTCTTTCCATTAAGAGGCTTAAAGTGGGTCATGGATGGGTCATCTAACAGGATCATGGCCTAAAACATGCAGCCATGGGAACCAAGGAATGGCTGAAGAAGCATATCAAGGTCAAGGAGTGGACCAGACAGTTTCTGGACCTCAATCCAAGAGAAAACCCATAGAGCTACCAAATCTTAATATTTAGAAGTCTTTGTAAGATCAAAATACATCCTTATATGTGCAGAAACCTGATCATCAACTACAAGAAATGTCTGAGCTCTGTGCTCGCTAATAAGGGTTTTGTCACAAAGTACTAAGTCTCTTTATTTCCTCCAGAGTAATACTTTATCTTAAAAGCCAGTATGGATCCCTGTTTTACAGTTCTGCTGTTAAACATGTATGACTTCATGTCAGCATATTAAAGGACGTGCCAGCAAAAGGAAAAGAGAAAAAAATAAAAAAAGGATTCCCTGCTGGCTGTGTGCTTACCTCACCAAGTGGAGATCAGGTAAAGATCTCAAAGAAAAAAAAGGAGGCTGCAGTCTTTCTCAGCAGATTATGTGCACCCTCTCAGAGGGCTATAATGAATACAATGTGCTTACATTTTCTGATTTCATCTGAGTTTGCAGAAAAATGCACAACACTCCTGCAAAACAAGCGTGTCTGCATGGATTCCTATAGAAAAACGGGAGAAATCCGAACCCGAATAGAGCCGGTATGTGTTTTTTTTCCTCTCATATTTTCAGATGCTCATAAAAAAAACTGAGCAGAGGGCGCGTCTCCAGGGGCCAACACCAAATACCGTAGGAGGGTTTGCTTTTCAGACATTCGTTTTGTTAGTAGTTAATGACTTCTGAGGTCCGGCGGCACATCTGAGCGATGAAATTTCTGACCTTTGCTTCACGTCGCTCTCTCCTCACTGTCGAGCTCATTAGCCAGCCATCTAATCTCATTAAAAGATGCCGGGCAGAGATGGCACGGCGACAGGAAAGAGCCGCCTTCTTGCATCCTCGCCCCTCTCTTTCGGTTGGACCGAGAACAGAAACAGGTGTTGGAGCAGCCGCCAGCCTCCAGCCAGACGGACTTTTTGCTAACCCTGTACTCCGCTTGCCGCTTGGGCACGCCAGTATGCCTGCCATCCATTTTGCCTTTTATAACAGTTGGCGGTAGGAGGCTTTTATGTTGTTTTTGCTGATGCTTTGCTATTTAATTTGTCTTTGTCAAAGGAATCCTTTTGGATTCCCAGTTTCACTGAAATGTCTGCGCTCGGCTGCCAGCAGCCTCAAGACATAAAGCGAAAATTGCCACTTTTACAGCTTCCAGCTACAATTTGAAGTAATTATTCATGACAAAGTTTTATACAGGGTGGCTGTGAGGAAATAAAAAAACCCTCAACGGTGTCGTCTACTCCTGTAGACCTCTGGCAAGTAGTTCTCTGCTGTCAGAAATCCCATTTTTGTTATATTTTCAAACCAAAATAATATCTTTAAAAATTTGATTTTGCATTTATGCTTAACTTATGTAATAAAGGGGTTCCCACCCCAAACCGATGAATGAAAAAACACACAAGTCACTTTTCATTGTGGTTCACGTTCCAAGCTAGATTTATCGTCACAGCTTGCTTAAGTAATCACCAGCATGCCAGCTCGCATTAGGGCCCTTTGTCAAGGTAATAACGCATTGTCATAGCTGTTAGGGAGAAAATATTAAAACATAGATCAGTGTTTAACAGTGCGTAATGGACTGAATCTGCGTTCCCCTGTTTTCATTCCAGCTGGCCTTTGGCTGTTTTTACCCTCATTTAGGACTTTAAATGAGGGGAAAAAAATCATGTTATTGCTTTTTTTAATAAAAAGTTAAAAGACTGTTAAAACTGGAAATTAACATACATTTGAGTTGGCTCTTTAAAAGCATTGCTCGTTAAACTAAGTTATTTTTTATTATTTTTTTTGTGTATTTTAACAATTCAATCCTGTAAAGCCAACAACATCAAAAAATGACAGAAAATTCACATTTTTTGTGAATTAAGATGTTTTTTCGATCCTTTTATGAAATTTACAAAACAAATTGCAATATATTTTTTAAAAATTAGATATTGACTTTACCATTTATGATTTGTTGGGAAATATTTTTAGTTTTTGCTCAAAACAATGTTCATTCAAGAGGAATTATCCTAATTTACTCTATGTTTAATATTTTAACAATGTTCACTTTACATAATTAATTATCAATAACATTTATATTTTGTTAAATACAGCAAGGAGTCATTATAAAAAAGAATAACAACAGATGAGTTAATGTCACCCTAAAGTTTTGAAAATTAGCTAAACTTTTTCCCGCCAAAAGTGTTTTGAGATTTCATGGAAGCAGCCATTTTGAAATGAGCAGAAAAATATGGAGAGAAAATAGTTTCACCCCATCTGATCCTTAACTTTGGTTTTGTGTGTGCATAATTCTGGAGTTGTGAATCATTCATTTGTGCAGAAGTACAAAAATTATGAAATTCAAAAAAATAAAATATACAATCTACAAATACACTAATTAAAATGACAACAACTTCATACTATACGCACAAATCTGATGTGAGATTTCTTTCAAGTCACCAAGGTTTATACGTAAGTGATGCGTTTAAATGCTGCTAGAATGCTGGGTCATCAGAGTTTAGATTGTGAATAATATATGGTAAAACTTGACATCTTCCCACTTTCTTAAACAGATACACCCTGATAATTAATAATAATAATAAAAAAAAATAGTGTCTATGCACATTTTTAAGACCATTTTTGGGCTCTACATGCAAGTCAAACCAGGTCGAACTTTGACCAATCAGGGACTTGCATTTGGTAGTGACTTATAAGTTGTGCCCCTTTTAATTAACAGAAGTGCCAACCGCCCATGAAAAGTTGATGTAAAAAATCGTAAATGTGCGTCTGGAACTTCCATGTTCAAAACTCTTATGTTGATGTGTCGCTATGGAAGTTTCTATGACTGTTTTTAGGCTCTACATAAAAAAATGTTTTAAAAAAGCCTTTAATTGATGACAGTTTTTTTATGCAAAGCCCAAAAACCACTGACTATTTTCAATTAAAAGTCTCTTGTTCAATTTCTCCTGTTCGCCTACCGCTTCACAGTTTTCTACGACCATTTTTATACTCTGCATGTGTACAAAACATGTGTCCATGTTGATAATTAAACTGATATGAACTTTGACCAATCACAGACTCGAATTTGGTAGTGATGTTTGGATGGCGTCCTTTTCAATTGTAGTAAAAGTCCAACCAATTAAAAATTTATCATGTAGGAGAAAATAATCATTATCTATATATCATTATCATTATAGTTCATGGCTGGCTACAATTATATGACACTTGTGAAAAAAAAGCCCAGAGTAAGATTCACCAGATTTGCACCACTTGGAGAATCCACACCAAACTTCTTCCAACATGAGCTAGTAAACAGTAAAAAAAGGAAAAAGAGGAAGAAGCCCCACCCTGTCTGTCCATTGTGAACACCATATGCTAAACATGCTTTCAGGAATGCAATTTTATACAGGTTTTCACATTTTATAGTCATACAAATACGTTTTTATGCAAAGTGTTGGTCATATTGAGATGGTTAAATGCTTTTATCAAATATAATGCAAATGGTTATACTGTATACGGTTTGGCACAAAGCTCATAAAGTTTTTTATACTGCGACCTTTATACAAACTCTCCGTTGCATTTTTAATTTTTAGAATGAATTCAAATGTGCTTGTTTGTTTTAACTCTAAATAAGAGAGTAAAAAAAAAACATGCCATATGTTTCATGAATTATTTTGATGTTGTTGCTCGTGGTCGGGCCAGGAAGTTGTTTTGTTGTGTTGTGACATTATTTAGTCCTGATGGTGCATTATTCAGAATGCTGTCAAAATCTTATAAATGGAAATTTGTGTGGAGAAACAGTTTTATCCTGATTTTTTTGTATTCTTTATGCTTTTTCTTGAAAGCCAATAAAACCAAACAAATCGACATTTTCCATCCAATCAAAACAATTCCACTGAAATGTCCTTAAAGACACAGAACCCCACATTGCTGCTGGTGGTTATTGGTTGGCGCCGGTGTAAGGCAGTGAAGTCACCATCAGTGTGTGTGAATGGGTGAATGGACTATGACTGTAAAATGCTTTGGACCATTTTAGTTTCTAAGCCAAAATAGGCTAAAAAAAAGTGGGCTTTATAATTAAAGCTGGAAATTCTGACCTCATTTAGGCTAGACCAACTACAGCAGTGACGCCCGTTTTTCCATACACACACGTGGCAAACACACCGCCTGCTTATCATGGATAGTTGGTTATCCCGCTCAAGGTTCAATGAACCATCACTTGGAAAATCTACCTGTCTGATTGTCAGTCAGAGTGTGTTTCCGTGCCAGGCTCCCGGGGCTCACCCCAGGGGATGGCTCTTTGGATCAGCTGTTGCTAGCTGAGCCAGCAGCTAACAGAGCACTGGGGAGCTCCAGGTGGGTCTGATTAGCTCTCTATGGAAGAAAGGGGTCAAGGGAAGGCGGCTCAGGTTACCCTCGCAAAGTAAGAAAGGGAGTGGAAAAAAAGGGGAGGTGAAAGAGCATGGGAGTGTGCGGCTGAGAGGTTTGCACGGGAGAGAGTGGGGAATTAGACACATGTCGACAAAGGTCTCAATTTTCCTGCAATCAGCACGACTCCTGGCCTCGTCTTAATTGGTCAGAATGCTTTCCCTAATCCGTTGTCTGTTCTCCTCTGAGTATGTGTAGCTCTTTAAGCTCCGCTCTGGGCTACAGAAAACAGACAAAAACCCTAAAAAAAAAATAAAATAAAATGAAAAAAGGGCCTCTCATTGAGACCTAATCCAATTATATAACTGTTAGGAAGCCATCAGTTGAGTTCCATGTCCCCCCTTAAAAGTAAACGTGAACTCCGGAGACCTCTGTGATCCCAGAGAATGCAGTCTTGTTAAGACGCGCTGCAGGGACCCCTCATCCCCTCGTTTGATCTCCCTGACCACTCTTAGCGTGTTTGAAAAGGAGATAGGTCCACATGTCATGGAGCTCTCATGCTACGTTTACACCGCCCACGGCAACACCATACAAGCGACCACTTTCATTGAAAAGTCTACGTAAACACGCAGGAAGGACAAACTCCCATAGACTTCCACTGAGAAATATTTCTCAGTAATTTTCTTTGTCAGAATGATGCATTCTTTTTTAACATCTTGCTAATCCAAATTTTTTTTAAAGATGTTTTTTCTTTATTGCAAGTAAGTCAAGTTGTAAACTGACCAATCAGATGCCTCAGTAAAAGCTTGTGGTGCCTTCTGGCCCCGCCTCGAACGTTGATTGACAGCTTCTCCAGTGCTCGCTTTATGTGGGAGGGGTGTGGACTTCAAACAACCTGGAACAAGCTTACTCGTGATCAGTGTTGGGCATCTCACTTCAAAAAAGTAATTAGTTATAGTTACTAGTTACTTCTCCCAAAAAGTAATTGAGTTAGTAACTCAATTACTGCATCTTCAAAGTAATTAGTTACTTGGCAAAGTAACTCGTTTTAAATTTCTCTTTAAATATGGTAATATTTTGTATTTTTTCCTGCGTTACAAATAAAAAAAATAATTTACATTCAATAATAGATGATAACCGACAATAGTATACTGGTATAGTTTTCCAATGGAGTCATATTGTCTAAGTTTAGGATACTCATGAGAGAGGGTTTAGGGAAAGAATTTTCAATATTTATTTGTCAGAATTATCACACAAAACACTGCAACAAGTGGTATATAAAAAATGTAACTTCACACAAAAAAGGTAAACGTTTCAACTATTAACATACTTCAAGTATCTTACCTACAACTATAATTAAACAAAATGGCTTAAAAAACTGAAAGTGCAAAACAATAATAAATTAATAAACTACAATTATTAACCCATATTTCTGCTAAGAGGGAGCAGCTCTCTGCATCTCTTTTTTCTCTCCCAAAATCCCGCAGCCCCGCCCACTCGCTCCGGAGTCTGCTCACTGCGTTGATCTGTGCGCGCTCGTGTCTGTCTGTGTTGTGTGTTTTATAAATATTACCCCGTTTCTGCTAAGATGAGCTACTCTCTGCCTCTCTGTTGTCGTTTTATTAACTCCCGAAACTCCTCACTCCGCACCGGAGTCTATCCACGTTGATCTGCGTGTGTACGTGTCTGTGAAAAAAGAAAAAAAAAAGTGTGCGTGCCTGTCTGTTTTGTGTGTCACTGTGCTCGCGCGTGCACGTTTGTGTTGTGATTGTAATGTTTATATCCGTGTCTACCGCCTGTTTAGACACAAAAGCATGATCACATTTGTCAATCGTGGCATTTTATTGTGAAAAACTGGTTATATTTTGAAAAGAAACCGGATTTTCTCATGTATCTTGATACAACTTGGGGCGCATAACACAAGCAACTTTCGGGTGCGAAGCGCCCAGCTCCAGCAAGATCATCAAACTTTGAAGTAACGCGCCGCGATTTACACGAAGTAACTATAACGGCGTTACAGCGAGGATGAAAGTAATTAGTTAGATTACTAAATTACTTGATTTATAACGCCGTTAGTAACGCCGTTATACTTAAACGGCGTTAGTCCCAACACTGCTCGTGATTGGCGACAGCAGTTCCTCTAAAAACGGCACTCAGACCGACTTGGATTTATCGCTGTGGAACGGCGGCAATATGTTGCAATATGGTGGTAGACGTATCAGGAAGTGACGGCGAAGGTTCTGGTAAAGTATTTCCTATGGGGGACCTAAGCGATTGATATGTCCAGTTCTTAGGTATACAGTCAATGGTGATATGGTAAATGATAAATAGCGTATACCTGTATAGCGCTTTCTACCCTCCTTCGAGGGCCCAAAGCGCTTCACATTCACAGACCCATTCACCCATTCACACATTGGTGGTGGCTCCGCTGCCGAACACTGGCGCCAACCTCCCACCAGAGGCAATTCGGGGTTCAGTGTCTTGCCCAAGGACACTTCGACACATGGGCAGGCAAGGCGGGAGTCGAACCCGCTCGCTTCCGATCAGGGGTCGACCGCCCTACCACTGCACCACAGTCGCCCTATAATCACACTTACTTGGTCCAGTTATATAAAGCATAGTCACATCGCCCTTGGCAACATGCCTTAAAGTGGCCACTTTCAATAAAAAGTCTGTGTAAACAGGTTTAAACGTGTGTTTAACTCATGCCCATGCATATTTATGTATATTTTTGAGACTCTTTTAAGAATCTATGTACACAATGTGCGCAATTGAACGTTAAACCAGATTGAACTTTGGCCAAATGTGATGTATGCCTGGCGTCCCTCTCAACTCATGGAAGTGCCAACCAACGGAAAATTGATCACGGAGGAGAAATTAGTAATTGCTTAGTTCCCTACTGGAGTTTTGTGACACCAAGTTTTTTTATATGTTAGAAGAGAGGTTTGAAAGAAAAACAGAGTTGTCGTGTGGGTCATGACCCATCTGTAAACTGTGACCTGCAAACCAGCTCCGGGTCGGAGCTGTCACTCTCCTTCCCCAATTGTTTAATTATGACCTGTAAGAGCTACTATGGGACAAAATGAATCCAACAAGTCAAAAGATGCTCCAATTTATGGCATAAAATTACATAGAAGTTAGGGTTAGCCAGTTTGTGGGTCACAGCTCACGACTGTCCGTCGTGACTCGCGACTGAAGGCTCATGAGACGTGAGTCAGGTGAGCCCCCGGAAGTAGACTGGAACTTGCTTTCCCTCAAGAAAAAAATCGGAGCAAGATTTTCCAGATTTGCACCACAATGACATTTGACACCAAACTTCTTCCAACTGTTGGTGGCAAACTAGAAAACAGTAGAAAACGTATCCCCTCCCTGCTTGTCCAGTGTAAACACCACATGCTAAACACACGTTTAAGATCGCAGTTTAAACATGCTCTGAACGCTCCTCACATGCCCAGAGTAACCCTAGCGTATTAAGGAACCTCCGGAATGGAGGGGCTTCATCGCTCTGTGGATGGACCTTGTGTTTGCTTTGAGTTTAGACTTCATTAACTCTTTAATAACCTTGTGTAGACAAAACTAAATAAAACAAAACAGCATTTTCTGCCATATAAATTTACAGAGAATGCACCAAAGGGACCCATCTGATTTATTCATATTTACAAAACCGCGCTTGGCCCCCTAGGTGATAATCTTTACCAATAAATACATGAATATGCATCACAACTTTCTGAGTCGTGCAACTCCAGTTTTTAAGGCCCTTCATTTTCCAGCTATAAGGCACCATAAACTTCTGATGTGCCCGACTGAAGTGACCAGACCAGTGTGACATCACCTAAATGTTTGCTAAAGGGGGAGTGTTCACCGGCTGGCCCAATAACGTCCTGGTATAACGATCAAACAATGAAATTTAATCTGTGGCCTCCAGTCTACTTCCCATAAAAATGTGTTCTCTCATACAAAGTTCATTTCTATGAATATTAAAGCAGCACATCATCCACTGAATATTTCATTTGATCCGCACCTTTAATAATGCAAAATGAGAATGGAACATTTGCCCGTTTTCCAAGCTGATGACTTTGTCCACTAATACGTGTGTCACTTATTGCATTACGGGCGGCGGGATCTGTTAATAGAAGAGTTCAGAATCACACTTTGTCTGGTGCAGATTAAAGCACGGCTCAGGGCTTCTTTTTTTTCTTTTTTTGTTGTCTTTGGCCATGGCAGAGGGTCAGAATGATGAAGGGAATGGTGTCTGAAATAAAGGACAGTAAAGCCTTGTCTTTGAAACGTGCTGTCTAAGAAGAAATCTGAAGGGTTCAAACCCCTGCGGACAAGAGGAGGAGATGCTAACATTTATCAAATAAGAAATGGAGAGTCATTATGTAAGCCCTTGCAGAAGTTGTTCGGATGACTTTCGATCCGAAGGTGTAAAGGAGTGGGATTATAATATTGCTGAGTAAAAATGTGCAAACCTTCTATGACAGAGCCTTGAGGCTGTCTTTCTTTGTGTTCATCCACTGACTGTATAATGCTACATTCACCTGAGCATTACACGTGTTCTAAAAACACGTTCTTGAAGCTCATTTAGCCTATGCTATTCACACTGGACAAGCAGGGAGGGGCTTCTTCGTTTTCTTTTTCTACTGTTGGCTAGCACAGACTGAATATTTTACATCTGACATTAAGCCAATCCTAATAGTAAACTTAAGAGGGGGCTATGGAAAAGAAATTAAACATCCCGCCTAAAATATAAATGTGCAAATCAGTGAAAAATTAATTGTGAACATAAGAATTTGGAGTTAACCTCCCTTTCTCTCCTAAAACATCGTCTGACCTTCACCAGGCTGTCTATATCAGGATTCAAATCCTATGTAACAACACATTTCACAATGCTGCTTTTCGTTTGCTGCCCCTAGTGGTGGACTTGTGCACTAAGGTCATTTCTTGATAGAACTATAACTTGCCACAGAAATGGGCTGGAAACTTGCATTTTTTTCAAGATCCTGATGTGCCGGATGCGGCCCATGGGTCATATGTTTGTCACCCCTGGTTTAAGGGCCCTCCGCGGCGAGAGTGAACTGCACCGTGGAGGAGAAGCGCTTTTCTTCATGTGGGTATGTTCTGAAGCACAAAGGTTTTCATTTAAATGTAAGTAATGTTTTGTTTTAACATAACTTTTTAAAGGTCTAAAACTAATGTTTGGTTTTCTGTGCATTGGCAGTTCTGCTCTAACATAGATGACCGGCAACTATTGATGATGTCATCGAGTGGAAGTAAGAATTTGAAGACACAATTTAGCCTTCCAATCTGTCCGTCTGGAGGGCTAAATGTAGAGGAAGGGAAATAATTCAGATTACACCTTTGTGGAATTTGTGTTATCTATGCACAAACTACAATTATTAATTTCTCCTGGAATGTGTATTTTAAAAAGGTTGGCACTTTGGCGAATTAAAAATGGACACCATCCATACGTCACTGCCAAATCTGAGTCTCTGATTGGTCAAAGTTTGACTTGGTTTAACTTCCAATGCATGTACGTAGAGCCCAAAAACAACTTAAAATGTGTATAGCTATGTGGGAATCTAAGATATTTGAATGTGGAAGCCCGAAAAGCCCATTTAGGTAGATTTTTTATTCAAAGTTGACACTTGAACACGTGTTGCCGAGGGTGGTGTGAACAGGACCGAGTGAGTGTGACATCACCCCATAGAAAATGGCGTACTTCCAATTCAACCAAAATAATTCAATTCAGTTGCCATTTTGTCGCAAAACAAGTGCCGCCATGTTGGAGCCAGATATTGTCAGTAAGCCGTGATTGGTCAATATTTCTGTTCCAGACACTCTCACCAATGAATGAGCGAGTTTATTGGAAGTAAATCTTTTTTTTTTTTAAAGTGTGTGATTGATCAGTTTATAACTACAATAACTTGTACCACAGAAAAAATATCAAGAAAAAAATTTTATTAGCAAAAAGTCTATGGGATTTTGACTTCTTCTTCCTGTTTGGAACTCAGTCCAGCTCCCATACAAAATCAATGGTTTCGTCCTCGTCCTGTTCTCGTTGTGCGATCCCCTTCACTTTAGTTTCTCACTTCTTCCTGCTCAAAAAGTCTTTGTTCTGCATCGCCATCTAGGTGATAATTGCATTGCCAGACCCCATTCTTAATTATTCCAGCATTAGGCAGCCGTTATACAGACGATTATTGCTTGACTTCACAATTATATACTTTGTCTGATTGCTTTTTATCAGCGGGATACAATGGGCTCATTTGGAGCAGACAAGAGGATCACTGCAGCTCCATATAAATGATAACGGATGTGACAGCCTGCGTTTGGCTTCTGTTCATGCACTAACATCGCGTTGAAGTGCTTTCAATCTGACACACATCAGACGTGATCAAGTTGTGTGCGGTTCACAAATAGGCCTAACAAAAAAAAAAAGTCTTGGGTCATTCAGAGTTTGAAGATTCACTTTGATGCTTCTCTCCTTTTCCTAAAAAATAAATTCCTGGTAATTATCCAGTTTTGGTCCAAAGCTTTGACACCTTTCATGAAACACATATGCTTCACTGCAGCATAATGCCTTTAAAGTGCAGATGAGTCACTTGATTTTTCGGTACAAGATGATGGAATGACACCCTCTATCCCATTTTTCATGTTCGGAAATCTTAGTAACACTAACATATTTAGAATGTGTTGCTAATTAGGAGCATCATATTTTATGTACTGCTTTAAAAATGCGAGTCAGGCCTAATTACACAGCGATGTACACCTGGCACTAGCCCTTGATACCACATTCCTCTTGTCTTTAAAGCCTTGGCCCTGGCATCAAAGCTGCCTGCTTTTGATGATATTTTGGCTGTGCTGCTCGCTGGCTGCGGCTAAAATGGGATTTGCATGTTGCACTTTAAAAAAAAAAAAAAGCTTTAGCTCTTCATCGTCAGAGTATTAGAGGTGTTTTCAGTGTTGCTAAAGATGCAAACAATAACCAATCTGAAGCATCCTCGTATTAGAAATATCTTCCTTTGATTGTTGTGTTGCAACTTTTGACTAAATTCAACACATTGCCAGGTTAGTTCACTGACAGCCTGGATAAGTACACATTTTTGGACAGAACCGAACTGAAGGCTGTTCGGATGCCAACATCATTACAAACTAAATTGAGCTCAGGTATTGCCAGTCAGCTCACCAGATGTCATCTTCGATTAAAAAAGCGGCTTTCATGACACCTGACAGTTTGGGCAGAACAGACTAATGAAGGGTAGAGGCCAGGATTCAAATGGAAGGGAACTGGCAACATTCTTTACACAGATGTGCATTTCCATATTTTTAACTGCAAATACATTGCTTATTTTTTGCTCTTAATTACTGTTGTGACTACAGAGTTTAGAATCAGCTTAGAGTACTTTGGCAAGGAAAATGAAATACAAGTGAATCCACTAAAATGAAACAGTGATTTATGGGGCAACAAATCTAAAGTTAAACAATGATCATCATAGATTTAGCTAGTTGGAAACTGATGGATCAAATGCAATTCTTTTGGCTTAATTGCCTTGTTTATCATTTTTGCTTCATTATTTTAACTGTTACAGTCATTTCTAAGATAATTGAAGATGCTGAGGATGTTTTTGGGAGTGATAAGGATGGATCAAGTCAGAAATGAATTAAGAGGTTGGTGTTAGACAATTTGGAGATAATTGAAGGGAATCAAATTGAGATGATTTTGATATGTTCTGAGGGACAATAGTTATGTTGGTAAAAGACTGCTGAGACTGGAGCTACCAGGAAAGAGCCAAGGAGGAGTTTCATGGATGTAGTGAAGAAGGACGTGAGGATGGTTAGCATGATTGAGAAAGACATAGAGGACGTGTGTCAAAGTCAAGGCCCGGGGGCCGGATCCGGCACTCCGGGCAATTATATCCGGTCCTCCAGATCATTTAATTTTATTTTATTGTTATTAAATTTTATCTTGCACTTATTTTTAACTTGTATAATTTTGACCAAATATAATTTTAAGAGGAGTAAAATATTGAAAGTTATTTAAGGTTTAAGTTAACTTATTCTAGAAAAATATTCCCGCCTTTTTATTGTTCATAATTATGTTAAAAACTTATGGTTTTAAAGTTTTAAAAATGTTCTCATTTTGGTAGCTTTTTGGAATATTTTGGCATTTACTAATAGTTTTTTAGGCTGTTTGGGAGTTAAGCTAATATTTCCACTACATGCTAGCTGTTTTGACTAACCTATTTTTTTTGCTGTTTTTAGGCTAATTTGGTATTTGGCTAATATTTTAGCTGGCTATCAGCTTCAGCGTTTTTAGCTATCAGTTTAGTCATCTTCAGTGGCTAAATTCAGCTCACGGCATTGACACTAGTATTATCTTGGGTAATGTTATATCTAGCTCATAATTATGTTAAAAGTTTTAAAAATTTAGTTTTAGAGGGTTCAATAAATGTTTATCCTTTTCGGCTCCTTGTGCGATTAAGTTTGACACCTCTGACATAGAGGAAAGGGTTACATGAAAACAGATGATTCACTATTGTGACCTCTAAAAGGAGCAGCAAAAACATATTATTTGATAAACACTATATAAATAAAGTAAACATCCCAAAAATACAGCAACCTTTTGGTCAAAACTGGAAGAAAATGTAGCAAAAACTAAATTAAATGCTAATTAACAACTAGCTTGTGAATTTCTTACCTTCTTTTGGTACATCCATAAACCTAATCTGGTTTTGATTTCCATCTTTGTTTTGCTCAAGTTTAATAGCAGATTATTTTACTGTCAAAATGCGTTTTGTAGAGTTTTAACAAGTCTTCCATTCATTTTTGCAGACCAGTCGCTAACATCGATACATTTTCTTGGAACCACAGGAAATGTTAATTTCACTTAATAAAAGTCACCCAAAAGAACATCTGTTTGAGCTATTTATTTGAAAATGGGAAAATCTTGTCTTAAATTAAATTCTGAAATAGCATTTGGGATAGAAAACTCATCCACTAAAAGATTCTTAATGATGTTTCTTAACGTCCAAGAAGTTTCCAGTCTTCTTTTTTAATATAAATATCAGGGACATTCAAAGATAATTTCCCTTCAGAGATGACAGAAACTGTAACCACAGCTGTCACTGCTATCCACTATTTTCTTTGTCATCCTTCTTTACGTTGATTCGTGTGTACCTTCTTCCACTACCTGTGCCCACTGCTTTAACAAACACGTACACAGCAGTCATTGTCCATGCAGCAGGACATACATCAAGACCATCGCGTGGACATCAAAGATCAAATTACACCTCCCACTATGAGACGCATTGATAACCCCTATGTCAGTAGGAATCCAATCAAAATCTAAATTGTGCCCCACCGAAACGGCCCCCTTGATTAGTTCTCCAATAAAATCCATTTCCTACCCTCGTGCCTATTTTAGACAGTTTATTTCCCCTGTGGTACCAAGCAATAGGTCTTACTAGGACTTCCATCTGAGAATGCCGAGTGTGATGTCTGTCTGTCTAGAGTGCTTTACGAAGACTTGATACTTTTGTCTGCCCTCCTGCCCATTCCCAGTGATTAAACAGGCCCTACTCTGTGCTTTTCCAATATTTACTGTTGGGTCTACCTTTTGTGTCTATGCTGGACCGAAAAAAATAGGTTTCAGTAAATTGTAGCCCTTTTTGTGCAACTAAGTCTTGTATTGTGGAACTGTCTTGTATAGAGAAATAGCTCAGCGGTAATCCAGATGTATCAAGTCTTCGATCCTGTTATCTTCAGTATCTGGTGCAATATTCATGTAAATTTGGTTGTACTTTAAGTCTTTATCAGACTTTTTTTTACCTATGTTATCTTGAGGGTGTACACACCATGAATGTTGCTCTTCATTGTGGCTCCCTAAATTGGATTTGTGCACAAATTATTTCTAAGCACTGAATTGATCTTTTGGTTAAACCTCTATCATTCCAAGAGTAGAAATTTGGACCAATAAAGTGCCTGAAAAAGGAACATTTCTTTGCGATGTGGTCTGATTAATCGTCAACTCTTTACTCAATAAAGCCCCGTAGGTCATGCTTGCTCTGAGACTACATTTGTTTGATCCGGGGCATCAGGTGGCCCCGCTGGTTAAAGGGGCACTTCACTGATTTTACACAGTTCACTTGTCACAAGAGCTTCTTCTCAGTCTGTAAAAAGCAGTGGTGTAATTGCCCCTGTGAAGCCGGGGGAAGCTCAAACACTCGAGACTTCAAATATTAAAAAGGATATGCATTATAAAAATGATATTTAGGGTTAAAGAAAGGTTAGTTGATGGTTCTAGTCTCCATGTGGTCAGGAATGTATAAGTGATTTAAATGACATTTTCTGTCTCGGTCATCAAATATTGAATAAAAACGCTTGGTTAGCCACAGAGGCTAAACTATAATGATGGCAATTTGTCAAATTTTAGGTTAAATGTAATTTGTGGTAGATTGAAAATTAGCTGCATTAAAAACAATTCAAGAAGTTCTATGTATCCATCTTTAAATGGGAGAGTAAAGAGTTAAATGTCGATAATCCTGCACAAGGAATGAAGGATTGATTTATCTCCAGACTTGAATAAACGTGATTTGTTTATTCAGGGACGCCCCTTTAAGTCACAGTCTCGTCCAGGTTCAACGGCTCCCTGTCCCGTCCAGTGTAAAATCTTGACATGATAACATGTGGAGGCAATCGTGTCACAAATATAAAAGTTTAGTGCGATGGAAATGGACCATCCCGGGTTGTTTTACAGCAGAATTACCTCATTTATAGTATTGACATTATTGACCTCCTCGCAGCTGTGGAAGAGATTCTGGTGACCTCAGCCCGTAAACACACAGCGGGGGATCAATACACCAAAGTCAGAGTTCACTCGGCTCTTCCAGGCCAGGTTGATTGCAGAACGTACTCCATTAAAAATGTCCGAAGCCCGACAGTCAAACGGGATTTGGCTCAGACGTCGGATAGAATCTGCAGAAAATTGCTGGACACATGCTGGCTGTAATTTGTTTTGTTTTGGAGGCTTTGATTGCAGGTGCACACATGCCTCATCTGAGGGGGGAGCAGGTATGGTTAAGGTTAAAGTCAACAGAAAAACTTTCTGTCCAAAGAAGGAATTCCTTGGTCACTCAAATGTGTTTATCCACGGACAGCTGTCGTTTCAATTCTTTAGCCTTGCCCCCTTCATGACCTGGTTACTTCACTGCTGCTTAAGACTTAGAAACATGGACCCGTGTGGGGGTTTACCTGAATGGGTGCCCAAGTCCTAAGGGGAGCCCAAGTGCGTCTCGAGGGATGTCCTGAAAAAGGAACTTATAATTGTCGCCCATGCAATAAATGCATTATGAAGTATCTTCAAGGAAAATGTAAGTTTCACTCAGTTATGACGTACTGGTGTTGTTATAGAGTCCACAGCACTCTATTATTATATTGAAAATATTCTCACTCCCAAGTCGTCACATATTGACGTTTGGTTAAAGACCCCTACTCGTCAGTTTTTGATGTGCTGGCTGTTCCCATTAAATTACGGGTCCCAAGATCAACCAGATGCAGTCACGTATGCGAAGGCTAGGGTACCGGTACTAGATAAGGGTACCAGTACTGGACGCGTCCTGAGTACCAGTGTGCATCTGGTACGACCCTTGATTTTACAAACAGCCAGCATGTCATAAACCGACCAGTAGGTATACCCAAAAACCTCAAAAAGTGATGCAGAAGGGGCCTCAATCATATCTCAGTATGTGACGACTTGGGGATAAAAATGTGTTGGTATATTCACTTCTATCGGGTGAAAGTCCAGTGTGAATGCCATATGCTGAAAGTGTATTTCAGAGAGCACGTTTAGCATGTTCTTGAACGTACTAACACAAGCCTGGTGTGAATGTGGTGAAAGGCTTTAGAACCTTCCTGTGATAGTCATCCTTCTGAAAAAAAGGATGTTTTTTGGTGGCACCTCTTCATGTGGAGACACCTGTCGTCATTACACTAACTGTCCATTTTATCTCATGAATGAAAGGCTTACAGAATGAAATTAGGCACTTGAGTTACCACCGCCATGTTGATTCATTTTAGACACGGGAGGTCCAGAGTAATTGCATTTTTCTCCCATTCGAGCACCATCCCGACCTACGCACACATCCCTTCACGAACGGAGAGTATCTGTTGGCTACTCCCCCCCCTTGCCTGTATCTGCCCATTTCTCCCCACAGTCCCACACTCTCCTCATCAGTCACGTCATCCATTTCCTTCCCTCCGTTCCTGCTCTGCTCCAGCTCCCCTGTCATCCATTCATCCTTCCAGTCTGCAGCCGAGACTCTTAGCCTTTTTATTTACTAAGATAAAGCCATAATGGTTCCCTTTGTGCTACCGGTGGCCACTCATCCGTGGAAACCCAGTCAACAGATAAATACTTCTTTTCTCCATTTTCCTTTGTCACCACCTGGGTTCAATTAGCCCGAGTCACAGTCGTTTAATGAATGTCCTCTGTGGCCTTTGCTCTGCTCGGTTCCTTTTTCGACTGTTTAACTTTGAAAGCTTTGCTCGGCTCTGCCTGTGGATGTGTGTGCCGAGAGCTGGTGGGCTTCGGGATGAGGAGTGTGACACGTTTTGTTTACCGACTGATAAATGGATGTATAATGCAAGCAGATAAAGGTTTACAAAGGAGGGGGGGGGGCTTGAGGGAATGGCTGGAGTTGCAAAGAGGCAAGTGGTACATCTCTCCCTCCACTAAGCTGTCCAAAGCTGTGACGTGTGGACGACATTCTGTCCATCTCTTTGCTCTTCCTCCCCCGCTCCCTCCCTCGTTTCTCTCATCCTCTGCCCCTCTTTCTGCAGATAGATATTTTTATTTCTTGGCACCTCAGCTTAGATAGGCCATTGGGTTCCTGTCTGCTGGGGCAGCTGGTTGGGGGTTGGAAAAGGATGAAGGATAACTAGATTCAATCGGGCGTTGCAAATCAACTTTTCCACCAGCATCCTGGGAGGACCTGATAATACAGGTTTCTAATATCTGACCTGTCTGGCAGAGAAGAGGGGAAAGAGAGAAGAAGGAATGGGAGCGGAGGGAGAAAAAAAAAGATGAGAGCAATGGAGGCAAGAGAGACCAATGAACACATTGATTTGATACGGCTAATAGCTCTGCAGTTGATAAGCGCAGTGGCGCCAGACACAAAAATGAAAGGCTGGCAGCAGAGTGAAATAAATTGGGTCTAGCTTTTTGCTCTCGTCCGTTTGGTGATGTGTCGGAGGGGTTTTGGCAGACGGGGCTTCGGCAAGGTTTCCTGCTTGTGTATCTTTATCTGACATGCTTCATCCTGTCCGCCTGTGTACGACTCGAAAACCCTAAACACATTCAGGTGTGCTTGAGTCGGGCTCAGATCTCTGAAGGCGTTAAACAAGACAGACGGCAGCCGGAAAAATTCAGACTGAGCCTCAAATTGCTTCTGACTTTCCTTGTATTTTTTCGTTTGGATGACAACTGGTATGTTCCACATAAAAATAAGTAGAAAACTTTGTCGTTTTCTGAATGACAGGAAAAATGAAAACTAATTTAATCTATAACTTACTTGTTGTGTCTATTGACTGTATAAGAACTGGACTGGGCAAGTATGACATCACCCACAGAAAATGTCTTGGTTTCAATACCAATGAAGTCAAGTAAATTCTGTTGCCATTTTCAGTTGGGCCAGTTGGTAACCACTCTCACTAATCGAGAGTGAGCTGGTTGGAAGGCCACACCCCTACCATTTGAAAGCGGGATCGAGAGAATCTGTTCAATGCTTCCAATGTTCAACCATCAGAGCAAGAGCAAGAATGGGCATTTTGACAAGTATAATGCCTGAGTAATAGCGTTTTTTGATTCTCAATAGAATTCTATTGTATTTGGACTTTTTGGGACCAGTGGGCCATTACCATTTGGAACCGGAAGGGGTCTTATATACAGTCAATGCTGTGCACATGTAACCTATCTGCCATTTGAGTCTACCAGTATGTCTGAATTTAGACCCTGGTCCCTAACTACTAAAAAACTATAGTGCTGGACTAACTAGTGGCCTGATTTGAAAAGCAATTCGAGCACCATGCTCACTACTTTTTTCTCTTTAAATAACAATTACGACGTCAACAATTTCACAAAGTGAAAATCTAATCAATGCAAGCATTTAATGACGTCTTTTTATGAATTCATTTTGTTGTGATGATTAAAACATGGATGATTTATTAAAAAAATATATTTAAGCAAATTTATTTAGGAAAATTTGTTCAAACCCAATGCATCATGGTTTATATTCACCAATGTGGTGAGCATCAATGCACACTAATTTTTCGCAATGACTTCTGGGAAATCTCTAGAGTAGGTGATTTTGGAATTGTATTCGGACAGCACTACAAAAAATGAATAGTGAATAGTGGAGGACTTTGGACATAGCCTACAATTCCAAATCCAGTGCCCTGAAAATTTCCCAGAAGTCTCTGTGAAAGACCGGTGCATATCGATTCTCACTACATTAGCTAATATAGACCACAATGCATTACAATTGAAATATTTCATTTTGAAAAAAAAAAGTGTTTTTTATATATCATCCTAGTTTTCTTTGTCAAAATTGGTGGATTCATAGTCTTTGTAATTTGCTCACATTTATCGGGTTTTGACGTCATATTCGCAGTTTAATAAAAAAAAAAAAAAAAAGCAAAAAACTGTGAGCATGTGTCCGAATTGCATTGAAGTCTAGGTCATCAGATAGTCCTGCACCATATATTCTTTAAGGGAATAGCGAGTGGGGAAATTTGCATATTGGTTTTGTTACTGCTCTTGACAAGAAAGACACGTTAGCTTGCTAGCTAGCTTAGAAGCTAGAAGTATCTTTTGGCAGAATTTCCCAATTTGAAACATCTTCACTTTTTAAGTCACAATTTCAGTGAAAATAACACAATTTAGGCATTTTTTACAGTAGTCTATGTATATGTAATTCAATAAGGACTTTGCTTCTAAAGCAGAAAAGTGGCATGATTTCAGGCTTGCTAGCTTACACTGCTTTGGAAATTACAACAGCACTGTCTGAACTGCTTTTACAATGATGTTCTTCACTTTTTTAGTTTTGAATATAACAAAACCATCACTTTAAACATTGTTTCTTAAATTTGTACTTTAATAAATGTCCTTTTAAAAAATATGTTAAAAAGAAACTGAATCTCAAAAGATTCTCACTATTCTGCTACGCTACAAATTCGAGGTCTGACAAAACTTTTTTGCTTGGCTTTTCGGAAAACCGGTTCAATTTTTCATAAATTTTTCTCCCTTTTGGTTCCACAAAGACTTATTCCAATTATTTTGCTGAAGTCATAGCCGGGCACCATTACACAAGCTAAAATTCTTACTGAACCATACCTTTGCCTTGTAAAAAATGTTCTGTTTTGACATTAAGATGACAGCTGACAACTTGTAACCAAAAGTCTATGGTCTTCTACTTCCCTCAGGCTTGCCTAGACAGATGGGCAGAGCCTGCGGTGCCTGTGCAGTCTTCACGCTGTGTGACAGTACAGACAACGTCACTCTGACCTTTCCCGATGCTACCAGCAAAGAAGGAGCCGATGCAAGCACTAACGAGATACTGACATGGCTTGACAGCCAAGGGTGGCTCACAATTACCTTGGCGTAGAAAGCATGTCAGTGTGTGTAGGCGAACGCATGCGTGTGTGTTTGCAAAAGCACGGGGCACTTCCTGCATGTCTCTCTGAGCTCCAAAAACATAGTTTTTTATAGACTACTATTATTAATTACTGATGTAGGAAGGTTTTGAGAGGTTGGTCTCAAGCGTTTGTCATAACATTTTTATTTTAATATTTTTTATAATAGGTTCATCCATATGCTAATATGGTGTAGTATTTTTTATATCCTCAATTACAGAATTGATTAAACATTATTATGAAATTAAGCTTCATTTGTAGCTTTATGGAAATTATCTCATAAGTAGATGATCAGATTTGTCCCAATCATTGACAGCAGTTTATTAAGTGGATAATGTATTTATCTCGTGGTTATTATCCTTGTGTTCTTCTTGAACATCTTAGATGACTTTGAGATTAGTGTCAGTAAACCAATTAAATCGTTGGTCAATAAATTAAAACAGACACTTGATCATCTTTTGATCTATTTTAAAAGCTTTCCCAGTGGTATTTGCATTATGATTAAATACAAAAAAAAGTCCTTTTCTAAAACATTTTTTTCAGTAGTTAATCAAGAATTTTCCTCCAAGATGTGGGCAGGGCCATTGGTGCAGAGTCAGCCCCGCCCCCTCTTTCCCTCCTTGTGGCAAAGCATTGCAATTGAACTTGTGGCCTGCTCAGTGTATTTTCTACATCACAAATACAATCTTTATCAAACTGCATTTCTTTGTCTACTCCGGATTCATGTAATCTGAATAAAGAAATACTAAGAAATGTAGTTTAAGTCTTTAAGTTTGTCTTTCATCCGAAAGAAATGCCACAAGAACCTGTTAAAAAACACCAAAAAACCCAATTTTCATTGGTATGGGTCACCCCCTTTCAAAAGTACGATATAAATAAAGATGAACTTACTTACTTTACTGCGCAAAAACAAATTCACAACAGTGTTCCTACAAATTAAAATAGCAACAAGTGTGCTGCAAAAAAGATACACATCAACTACACGACTCGGTACTCAAAAACACAGCCAACTATTATAAGTATTACAATATTCAGAACAACAACAATGTTTCCGGGGTACAACTAGTAGAGATGCACTTTCATACCAAAGGAAGCAGTTCTTGTCTATTTTCTTTTTTGCTTTTCATACAAATATCCTTGTCAGCTGTCCTTTTTTATATTTGCATGAAAAATGATAAATCATTTAAAGGAAAAAACGTGTTACTAACAATGTTAGGCGTTAGCATATAGTCACAGTATTGTTCGATTTATCCGTCTGTACTTTTGTACATGTTGCAAACAGGGTTGGGAGTTTTAGATATTGTGAATATGCTAACGTGGCTAATGCTTCTAACGTGTAGCAGTGTCAATGAACAAAGTTGGGACTTAGCACAGTCACAAAAATGTTTAATTGGTATCAGTCTGTTTTTTTGAGAATTGCAAAGAAAAGGTTGGGGGTATTTAGGTGTCTAAAGTGGCTAGTTCTAGAAATATTGTTAATGGAGTAAATAAAGTTTGATTAACTGATGGACTTATCTCTTTTGTCTTGCTTAATGAGTCTCATTGTTTGGAATATTTTATATATGGCAAAACGTTTGAAAATAGACTATTCAATAAAGGTATGCCTTATAATAGACTAAGGTTTAAATTTGTTTTATATTTGAGACAAACATTATTTTTTTTAATAAATCAACAGATTTAGGTGTGCAGTTGAGATTTCTCAAAAACCTTGTATATTTTTCCTAATCCCTTCAAGTTCATATGAAAACAAAACGGGAAAAAACCATTCTTTATTCAGTTCAGATGGTATAAAACAAGGATTTTTTTTAGCACAAAGTTATTAAATCTAGGTTAGAGTTGACACAAACTGCATGTTTCTGATCTGCCCGCTCCTTGCTCCATCAAATTCACTCCTGGCTATATGACATCAAAGCAAGTGCATTGAGTATTCCAATAATCCACGATAGGGGAGGAGAATGGCATCAAAGGTGGAAGGAACTCCAAACGGGAAGTGGGGTCGGGACCTTTCTCTGCAGCCTGGATGATAAAAAGACGGATTTGAGCTCAGAACAAAGGAAGAGCATGGCGGGACTTTGGAGTCACATCTGAACAACATCCAGCCGACAGTCAGATTGAAGCGCACACTGAGAAAAGCGCCGATGACTTAAGAGAGCACAAGATCTTATCACATAGAGGTCATCCTATAGCTATAAAAAAAACACTGGTTAAAGCACAACTATTGCCTTTTAGGAATTTACACAAACCTACTAAAAGTGGTTAGTATCAAAGCCATGTTAAGCCTTAGCTGTGTCTCAATAGATGGAATCTCTTTCAGTGTTGACACCAGGGCTGTGGTGGTAATCAACAGTTTATAGATCATTCATAGACGGACACCACATGCACTCCGCGCACACTCAGCTTCACCGTGGTTCCGGTTTGAAACGGGAGTTAAAAAAAAAATTAGTGATAACAGGAAGTTAGTAAATAAATGTTTCCACTGAAATTATTGCTTTAATCTCTCAATGTACCATCACGATAACTATTACTGCCTGCTAGACATGAAAACATGGTTTTGTCAGACATGCTCTGATCTCTTGGTGAACTCAGGAGAACCGGAGCCAGACGCATCATCCCTCCTCTGCAGGAAAACGGTCCAATTTCCAACCAAGTAAATCAAAGGGAAGCTGCAGCCACTTTGCTGAGCTGGTGTCATAGCTAACCACAGTGTCTCAGAGGTCTGGGTGCTGCTATTGAACCGTCTGTGGAGTCTTAGTGGCAAGCTGGACATGCAACATTTATCTACCCCCAAACTCTGATTACTGCAATCCCACACAGGACACGCTGTCAGTTTATTTATCAGTCTTCTCTGATGTCCCGCTCTAAACGTTCTTAATTTTCCAGCCTCGCCTTGAGCCGGATTGATTGAAATTCATGAAATGGGCAAGTTATTTGACACAGGACTGATGGGCAGCACAGGTCATCCGGTGGATTGATATTTCAAAAACTATCCTACCAAGCTTTTAAAATTCCTGCCTATCCTCTCCCTGTGAGTGCAGTGTATTCTTAACAGTGATCCATTGTGGTGCCTATGACAAGAAAATAATGTATTTCTCCCAGAGTCTATCACAGAAATGACTTTGGAGGTAAGAGGAGGAAAGAGGCTCGAGATCAATACGTTTCAGGCGCCTCTGAGTGTTTTTGAAACTGCATTTCCACCTTCGTTTGAGTTGTTTTGACCTTGATCTCCGCCAAGATATCTCTGCTGCTTGCCAGATTTTGCTACCCTGTGATTATCCTGTACAGCATGAAAGATAACCTGCGCGGCGAGCTCCATTTTTTATTTTTTTTTCCCCGGCCCCCCTCTCGGCAGCTCTTGCCATTATCTTGCCAATCGAAAAGAAAAAAACCCGAACAAAAGATGTCACAGCTCGGCCATCGCACACCTACATCCCGCGTGCGCCCCTCATTATTATTATTATCCCCTTGCTGTCTAACGGTTCCTAATAATTGAATTTAAATGGAGAAAGGCAAAGCGGAGCACTCTTTTTAAGGCTTTGTTAACATGCTATCATTAGGGGCCCTGATGGGTTTAATGCGACACATTTTAAGCGATCAATCCTGGAGAGAATCGCGAAAAAGGAGGTGAAAATACAATTAGAGAGGGATTACGAAATGTCCTGATAATTAGTTTTATCACAAATTGCTCCATTTTTTATTTTTTTTTCAAAAAGCTAGTTAGGGATGTACAGTTCTTATATTCATCGCAGGCTGCGACGTCCGGGGCCATCCGCTTTGGAACGTAGAAAACGAGCATGAATGCATGATGGGAATTCTGCCAACGTAAACATCCAGCCGTCACCCCCCCTCCCAGGTGATCGCTCAAAGAGAGGTGCTCATTGAGGCGTCAATAGACAGAAACACGTGTTGTGACAGTTCACACGGAGCTATTCGGCGCATGCAAAAATGAAATGATACGCCACAGCCAGGGAGCCCTCCCAATGAAAACAAAATCAGGGCATTAGCATGTTTCAGCTGTGCCTCAATCAGGGTTTTCCTGCTGGATCTGGTTCCCTCGGTGGGACTGGAGCCATA
>NC_050533.1:11377621-11413879 GCF_002922805.2 Oryzias melastigma
TCAAGCAAACAAAAATATATATTGTTCCTTGCAGTTGTGTGGTGCCAAGACAAACAGCACTAGACTCTCTGATAGATGCTTGGCAGGCCTCCGCTGGAAGTTTGAATGAGACGGAATCAGTTCAATAGAAAAGCTTTAGTCAGAATTCATCCCAGATTGAGTTCATAAATAAATCGTATTGAATCTAAAAGCAGACACCTGCAGAGTCAGTTCACATCATCTCCAACGCCGAAATTGTTCCCTCATTCGTGAATCGTTCTCTGGGAGAAAATTGTGCAAGTTTGTATGAGTGATATCAACAGAATAGACGGCGGCGATGGCAGCCGGAGAACAAAACGCATTACATTTTCATTATGATCAGAGCAACGCGGCACATTGTAAGGTGAGCTCTCGGTGCACCCCATTTATTCTGAATGAAGGAGGCGGCTGCTAAAGTTCAGTGACCTAAAAATACGACGGTGCGCCGGCGTCGATGAAGCCATCAGATGGAAAGGATTATATACTGTACGTTGATGTAAGACCTGGAAAAATACGCATATGCAGTTAGACACTGTATGGAAGTGATATTAGGCAAAAGGTACTCAGCTTACTGGGTAAATATGAGTCATTTTGTGACCAATTGATATAAAAATATATTTTTCTCACATTAATATTAAGACTTCCAACTGTTGATCTATTGTAAATATTGTGATTATAGCAAATTTTGTTAAGAAAAGAAATACATTTGTGCTTTGTTTTGTTTCTATAATGCAGTTATGGTATATTTTGGGTGTATTTTTCTGGCACAGGAAGTGACAGACGTTGCATTAGTTCCTCCAGAATCACATATGCTATGTACACATGTATGCGTGTTAAAGAATCTGCTGAACGGGCATTCTTGAATGCATTTTCAGCATACGGTGTTCACACTGAACTGTCTAATACTAGCGCATGTACTCAAAGTTGGAAGAGACTTGGTGTGAAATATCCACACAGTGCAAATCTCTTTTTTTCTTTCACAGCTCTATTCCGATATATCAATGAATTGGTGACATATCATTCCGGTTCTGCACAAACCGGAATTATAAAATTCTCCTTTATGATCAATTTTGGAACGGTTTGTACTTCAGCAACCTTTAACAGTAAAAGAGCCATTTGGGCTCGTTTTCTACCGATGAAAGCCTAGAAGGAGCCGCATAGTCTTTAATTAGCCTTTAAGAAATTTGGATTTAGATTCATGACCTTCTCTTTCTGTAATAATAATTATAAATTATGTCTATTATTTAGCTCGAACAAAAGCAAAGATATAAAAAGAAACTAGCATGCCTCAAAATCAGATTTTTTTTTTCCAAATAACTTATTTTCAAAATAAAAGATACTCTGTGCCAAACAGGATCATCTCGATGCAGCTCTGAACAGCTAATAACCAATGTTGTGCAGCACAAGATAATGTGTGCTTTTGACTTGTAAAAGATCAAACTTTTTACCAAAGTTTTACTTTGCATATAAAATCTGTTCATTCTGGAGGTAAAGTTGAGCAAACAAGAAGTCTTCAGGTCAACAGGAATATTAAAAAAAAGCCATCAATCATCATCAGCCATCAATTTATCAAATTTAACTGATCTAAATTAAATAAATGCTAATTAAGTAACACTTTCTTTAAAAAATTGCTTTTTTTTCTTCAATTTTTTGTTCTTTTTCCCCTCTTTGTCCTTAGCAGTCTTACACTGCTGGGTTTGTTATTTTAGTTTGGGGTTGGATCTTGGTAGTCTTAGTTTGCGGGCTTTGTTTATTTGTTCTCTTTAGGTAGTTTTGGTTAGGCAGCCTTTAGAGGGGAGCTGCTGACTCAGACGGTCGACATGACTGGGTCAGCAGTCTCCCTGACTTATTTCATGTTTGGTCAAGGAGCCAACATGGAGAGATAAAAGGGCCACAGGTTGTTGACCCTGCTTCTGGCTCCTTACTGGCCCTGCGCAAATGCCCCACGTGCAAGATGTGTCCTTATACGCAAGTGCCCGTAGGATGTCCTTCTGATCCCTAAAAAAAGCTCTGATTGTCTAATTTACTGATTTTGAATAGGCTGTGGGCAAGAATCCCGTATTTAATCAGATGACTCATAACCCCTTTGTACAGTCTACAGAATTTGTTGGGGGACAAAATAATTGAAGAATATGTAAAGCCTGCATCCCATATACTTCCCCCTTACGTCAGGAGTGTCAAACTCAATCGCACAGAGGGCCAAAATAGAAAACACACTTTAGGTCATAGGCCGAACAGGATAAACGTTTAAAGAACACATAAAAACTATATAAATGAGGAAAAACAGATAGGAACATTATTCCTGTCCAGACTAAATCAACTTAAACTTTCCATAACTTCCAGTCTTTTACCCTCCATAATAATATACTCTGTCAAAAACTGTGACTTTGACAGATGTGCTAAAATTGTTCGCAACAACCCGTCACCTACAGCATGCCCGTAGAAGAAAATGTGCACGAACATTTTGGCTTTACAGACTCACCAATTGTTCTACGGCCGTCTGTGTACCCCATCCAGGTTTGTCCCTTTTTGGCCCACAGACAGTCCACCCATCAGGGCAGTTAACAAAGCCCATACGTAGTGTGCAGAGGGAATATTCTTTATAGTCTTACCTTTTTTATTTTACCATATTTTTATTTTATATGTCTTCCTTGAACCTGATGATTAAAAAAAAAAAAAAACATTCGTAAAGGTTTTATTAACTTTGGTGACTGCATGACGCTCCTTTTAACCCTTCCAGGGGTTGTTTGTATGATCTGGGCAAACTAAATATGACAATTAAGCCTTCAGTAAAGGCGGCTCTCAGACTCAGTGAAGCTCGCATGCATCGCTCCACAAACATATCAAACATTTATGTGTGCTGACATGCTGAGTCCCTTTGAAAGCAGTGGCTGGGATTGTGACAAACATAAAAAGCTGCTTTCATGTTTTGCATGTTTGGTTTGGTCCAATCACGCAAACTGTGTTGATGGGTTCTGCATTCATGGTGAGGGGCAGACAACGACCTTTCACCTTCTTCAGCACTTTAAAACCAGAAATGTTATTCTACTATTCAAAATATATTATATTTTGGATATTTGGCCCAAAGAAGTGACAAAGAAATACAAAATAAAATCCTTTGCACTACTATTTGCTTTTCAAAACTGTAAAATATTAGACACATATTTACGCAAATGTCAAAGAAAAGACATGTAAGGCCGGAAGAGGGCTTATAGATCCATGTCTTCTATATGTGACCCTACAAGGAGACAATGGCAGAACCCAGTTAGACATCAACAAAGCACAGCCGGTAACAACCTAAATGAGGACGTTTGAAGATCCTGATGGAAATTTATCAACATTGTTCCAAGAAAAGACGTTAAGAACAGTGTTTTTTTTTTTTTTTTAAATGGCATTGAGGTGTCAGATGAGAATGGATAACAGAAGGTCACCTGACCATCGACGACCCAGAAGGACATGGTGACAGCCAATAACACAATAACCCAGCATGTGACAAAGTGTAAAGGAGACCTTGCTGTATGTGCTCATCTTAGCCTGTAGTCCTAAGCCAGTTCTCTGGCATGATGCAGCTAGGGATAGGTACAGATTGGATTTTTACCAGTGCCAAACCACTACTTTTGAAATGGTTGTGGTTCTCAAACGGTGCTGATATTACTATAAAAATTTGTTTAATGTGGGCTTTTATTGTAAGATTTTTTTAAATAGCTGTATTCAATAAACATGAACTTTTCCAAATTTACTGTCTCATGTCATCCTGGTTTTCACTAAAGCCACCAATAGTTTAAAACATCAAATAAAAGGACGTTCCCCCATTTCTTTTGGTTTCTATTCCTTTAAAAATAAATCTGACAGTAAGGTCATGTTTCTGCTCTGACCATGTTGCTGCGGGTCGCATCGCTCGCACCAACTGTAGTTGAGATTTCCCTAATGACAGAATTTTTCACCTCCTTCCTGGTCGGCGCTCCTGCTTTTCAGTAAAAAACAGTCAGAGCCCCGACAGATGAAACAAGACAGAACCTTTTGGTGTCGTAACAAATAAGTCAAGGTCTGGATTTAGCATGCATAATTCACTCCAGCAAGGCACTTACTGCTGCGGAAAAAAATTGGAATATTTAAGCCAACAGATATATGCATTGTGGCACTTAAATAAGTAATACATCTTGGTCCCAAGTGTTCTCACATCGGAGGAGAAAAGGTTGCTCACAATACAAGTCTGAAGCACAGGCTGTCCTTTGACAACTGAATACCACACCAAACCAAATTTACACTCTTCAAAATGGATTTTAAATACAATATTTGAAATAGTTTGCTACATTTTTGGATGTACCTCTAAAAAGCCGTTCTGATTATTTTCCATAACAAAAATTGTAGCCGAATTACATTTTAAGGGACAATGGGCTTAAATCATAATCAGCTGAAAGAGAATGGAAAAAAAAGATTGTGAATTTGAAAAATAGACAGAGTTATCAGTTAAAAGAAAAAAGTAAATATTTTAAACTGTATGAATATATATTTAACATATATACACACCCACACGCTCATATATATATATATATATATATAAAACTTTATTTGTCAATTTTCTATTTTTTTTTTTTTGGTTTCTCTCGCTTTGTTTTCAGTCCTCAATTTAATCGTTCAGTTCAGAATTATGTAGAGCTTAATTTTACTTGGGGTGGTGCTTTCAGCCTATTGGCTACCAGGACATAAATGACATCTGAGGACAGAGGTTATGGTGACGTCCTTTCTGCTCCAGAACAGCGTCTGTTGTTGGTACCACTCCCTCTTCTAATGCGGAGTATGTAAGGGATAATGCCCAATGATGTGTGCATTATCAGAAATTAACGCACAACGCGGAAGCCCGAACTGTCCGATGGGAAGCAGTTGCTTCTGCAAAATGTGTTAATTGTGGCATTATCCCACTAATATTATTATTACTTACAAAAGAAATAAATATTCAATCAATTTTCAGCCCTTTGTTCTTTTTATTTTCTCAGCTTAGATAGCTTTTTTTCCCTAATTCTTCAAAAAGACAACTATTCAACATGACTTTCACATGCCGCCGACCCGGAACCAACCTCGACTACATCAGCAAAGTAAACCAATATAGATTGATATATAGATTGTTTGTTTTTGTCCAGATAATAAAACTAGAGTTTGTTTTAAAGAAACAGTTCAGTGACCAGAGCATCTTTTTTTTAGGTGTGGTTAATTACTGTGGATTTACAGTTTTTACCCATTAGCCAATCAGAACTGAGTTTTCAACCAAACCATGGTATGAAATAGTAATAACGTTCAGACACCGGCGGTGTTAATAATCGGGGATGTTCACAAGCAAAATTACCCGATGACAATCATGTCTCAGTAGCCAACAGGCTATCACCAAAAATGTGGATGAACTCTGAAAGCAAAAAGTTTGAATTGAATTGGTAAAATAAGGGACTGAAAAAGAAAATTGAGGGATACGAAAAAAAAATCAGAGCAGCTGCTATTACAAACACTTTTTCCTTTTGTAACAGTTTTTGGTTTGTATATTTATTTCAAGCTTTTAGTATTTCTTCATTTTTTTTAAGTTTCCAATATTTCTTTCAAGTTTACCTGAAGTTTCAGACTAAAACTGTGTTCATATTTCCAATATTTCTTACAAGTATACATTGTTTGTTTTCAGAATGAGACTGTTTTCAAGTTTTTTATTCTTATTACAATTTGGCTTTTCATTTACTTTAAGCTAATCAGGATTTGACCCCTGAAATTTATGACCCACCCAAATAATCTTATTGTGAAATAACTAATTTTTCTTCACAAAATCTCTTTTTTCTACAAAAATTCAAAAACTTCAATTATTTAGACAATTTATCTTGTTTTTATTAATCCTAAATCTGCCAAAACAAAGAAAAAGTGCTTAAAACTGAGCCGTGCCCGGAGGGGGGACGTTCTCGCTCTTCTGCCAAACTCTTAAGTCAGTCTCTTGCTCCGACCCACGAGTTCCTCACGCAGAGAGCTCCTGCCATGCTTTTTCAAATGCTAATGACCAACAGTGCTGAAAGCCTCAAATTGGGCCAAGCAATTCAGCCTGTGGTGTTTGGTGAGGCCCCGCTCGTGTTGGAGACTGTGGACTCCCCCCTCCGCCACGGCCTCCACCCTCCGTGGTCTTTTGTGTGGTGCAGTAATAGGCACAGATGTTCCTCTTGCCTCACACAGGGCCACTTTTCCCCCCTAATCGCCACCTTGTATGCGGACGGCTTGCACCTGTCTCAGCAGCTTTCTTCTCGCTCCTGTATCCCCCCCCTCCTCCTTCACTCCGCTTCTTTCTCCGACCACCGCTCCTCCAGCCACGAAGTGATCGCCGTCCCCAAAGAGAATTCAGATCCTGCTTCCAGACTGGCTAATTATTTCCAAAAAACGAAAAAGTTTCTTTGTGATTTAAAAACTGGTTGAAGCCTGAAATAGTGGAGCCACTTTCCCCTCCAGCTGGAGGAGAATTTGGAAACCCGACGCCCTCCGTATCAGCTCAGCCAAACCTCAGCACTGATGGGGCATTTAGGCGACCTCTCTTACCCCTCCCGGACCAGCGTATTGAGGTGCGCAGTCAGGGCTGGCGTAGAAATTGGACCAAAGTGCAGTTTGCTGCATAGCTCCTGTGGCTGAGTGTGATTTACCATCATCTTCAAATGGCACTTTCACGCTGAGTGTGGAAATGTGTCAAAATTTGTTCTCTACAGGCAACGGGGAGGAAAAAAAAGAAGAAAAAAAAATCACATGATTTTCATTGAGGCTTTCTCCAGCAAAGAAACTTTGATAAGTATCGTAATCACCTTGAAATGAGGGCGCACCGGGTGCTAGTGTAAGCTAATAGCACATTTTCTGTTAGTTAAGCTTAGAGTTAAGGTGGCAAAAGCAACTTTAGTGGTAACGTTTAATCAAAAGCATCAGGAAACTCCACTTTACTACGAAACAATACATAGAAATTTGTTCAGTCCGTTTTTTTCTGCTTAAATTTTTTGTGTTGCACATTTCTAACAGATGTCACTATTTAAGTGGGTTTTTTTGCTGCAATTGGGATTTGCAGTAACAGTAAAGTTACAGTAAAACAAGTATATACAAGCTCTTGGTTATACATATGAATGCCTTGATAAACAAAACTTTAAGGCACTTTTGATCAAAGTTCATTCATTTTTCATTTCTGTTTGTGATTCTCAATAGTGTGCAACAGTTTAGTTATTCAGATCACAAAAGTAGGTCCACTAGGAAGCGCTTTCAGTGGACCAAATCTGAGAGGGACCTTCCTCCAGACGAGATGCCACCTGACATACTGTAATTGGCTAAAAGTGGAAATCAAACAACTTACCCTGTCACCCAAAAAAGTTCAGAATACTCTTTTCACAATGACGTCAGACAAAATGGCGACATCTACGTTGCTTTGAAGAGTTACTTCCGGTTTACGGGTTTAGATGAAATTTTAGTTGATTTCAAGGCTAAATTTATTTGCTGTTTTAAGGGGCGTTTTATTTGTAAAAACGAAAATAAAAACAAAATAGGAAGTACCAAAGGCTGCAGTTCCTTAAGAGGCCACTGGAGGCAGTCTTTGGTGAGTAACAATTTCCCCCTATGAATTTTACACCAGAAATAGTCAACTTTATTGCTGTTTCTTTTTTTTTAAATTATTTTTATTTTCCATTCTTGTTTGCTAACAAAGAATATATTTTCATTTATTCAAAGTCTCTGAGTTTGGCTGGATCAATGGGGCAACCCATGGAGGATCTAAAAAATTGGATTATCTCTGTTTGTATCACCACGGAACAAATAGTGCATTTCTTAGGCCTACTAAACTCTAAAGTTTTGTATAAAATAGACTATGCTTGCAATCTGTATTTCCAATAAATTGTTAACAGACAGTAATCTTAATTTTTATCAAACTATACTAGGATCTTTGAATAAAAACTTTAAAGTAGTGGTCCTAGGATTGAACCTAGTGGTACTCCAACAGATATGTTTTCTAATAGAACTGAGTTAGCATCAATTTTACCATTTTAACATAAAACTACACATGAGGTAGATACATTTTTTTCTTTGTATAGTTTTGATTGCTTTACATGACCTTTTCAAATTTTTCACTTTAAATCTTAATCACATTTTTCCTTTAGGGTGGAAATGAGCTGTCTACAAATGTGGCCCTTACAAATGATTAAGGTTGTAGACTGCCTGGTGAGCCTGCAGATAGAAAATGTTAATACACATTTTTTGCAACAGGTCGTAGCAAACACTTGTAAAACACGTGAGGGTAAGTATGGGCGACACAGGTGGGATGCAGGTGAGTCATGCGGGTTTTTCATCGTTACAATCTCATCAAGTCTTGTGGGCTGAGGAAGGACCCCTTTAGTACTGTTCAGTTCAATTGTTAGTTATATAGCCCGATCACACAACACTGTCATCTCAAAGGGCTTCATACCGGTAATTATCCTAAAACATAAAATATAAACAATAACTGATTGCTAAACTAAACAGACAAAACTAAACTAGGCATTCTTGCTCTAAGCCCTTCCTTCTTGGTAAAGAAAAACTCCTAAAAAAAGAAAACAGATTGTGGGGAAAAAAAGAAGAACCCTGAGGGGTGTCCACATGAATAAGGGATCCTCTCCCAAGATGGACAGGTGATGTACCAGGACTGTTACAGAAGAATTAGCTTATCTAACAACTACATGTTTGAATACTGTAGGAGATGTGCTTTATCCAGATGGAACTAGGGGGCAACTGGGAGCACGAGACGAGCCAGAGGCGAGGTCCACAACCAAGAACAGGAGCACATACAAGCCACCTGGAATTGCTGTTGGAGTGATACTCTAAGTATGTGCTTCTTGTGCGCACACAAAGCTTGTTTGGCCAATTTCCTAATTTCTATCAGAGTGTAGTTTGTGTTGGCATCCTACGAGTGTTGTATGGGCACTTGAGTATCACCTGCACACCTCATGTGTCAGCATTTGGGCATGGCCAGTAACGACCAGAGTGGGACATAACGATGCCATACAACAGCATCACCTGTAAGTCAGAAGTGCGGGTAACTTGCATTATCCTCACAAATACTTCACAATACACCTACCAAACACACGACAATCAAAAATTCAATTTTTATGACGTTCCTTGAGTTGGTCGTACGCGTGTCAAGGGAATTGCAAGACACACCTGCGCTCCCCTTAAGATGTGACCATTCTTGTCTACAACTATTTACGGGCCCGGACGACCCAAAAACCTGCAGGACTTTTACAGGTCAACTACTTGTTTAAGTGCATGAGACTATGACCTAGAATACTGGATTGTTGCTGTTTGCATCAATGTGTTTCTTTTATTCTGGTGGTACATAGGCTATTCATTTAGTGCATGACTACTTGTTGACACTGTAACTCTATCTCAAATGAAAAGCACATTTACAAATAAGACAATATTATAAATAAGGTTTACAAAGACAAACAATTCCTGTTGTAAAAAAGTAAATGATCTGTGACATAGAAATTTCCTTTGAGATCACAACTGCTGTCTGCATAAGGATAGGCAACTCGAGGGCCGCATTCCTGCATGGTTTCCAACACCCTGCTCTGGCATGTTCTAATTGACTGGAGACACCTGAACCAGGTAATCACTCATGACTAGGGCTTGTATATCTTGAAATCATGCAGACACTATGGCCCAGAAGGACTGGAGTTGCCTTTCCCTGGCATAGAATGTGATCTCACAACAACAGTCAAAGAATTCAACAAGTTGCTGAGACCTTCAAAAACTTAAAGCCAATGCAGGAAAGGATGATCCCAAAAAAATCATTTAATGAAGCTTGAACTGAATTTATTTGCTGCAGCATCCACAGGAGACTCATGCAGACACTGTGCACTGCGCCGTCGCTACAAAGCGATTATGAGGTCTCTCGTCGGCTGTTTGATTGCTCCTCTCAAAGGGCAATGCCCTGCAGAAGCTTGGATGCAGGATAATTAGTGTTGTGACTGCACTCAGAAACGTGTCTGCAACAGCCCACAGGCCTCTTTGGTCAGTTTGACTTGATGCACACCAAAGAAGCAGCACTTACCGAGCCAATCAAGCGAATTATTGCACGTTACAAGAGATGTTTTTGATGATATATTCACGCAGCGCGTGTAGAACAAGACTACCAACTCTGACAGTGACGGCAGGCTTACCTTCCGTCTGCTGAGCGGCCTAATTCATATTCTGTGGAGGCTGGAAACTTCCAAGGTTATAAAACAGAACACTGTCATCTCATTACATTGCACGCGCTTTGTTAATTTGATTTGCCACTATCGCAGTGCGCCAGTTTAATTGCGCTTCATTTATTTTGATTGAATTTCATAAAATTGAATGTTCAAGAGGTAAACATGCTATTGTTGGCCTCTCATGGAAGTCTCTCCCTTGTGAGTATTTTAGATCCCTCTTCTGCTCTGTGCTGCTATTCATATACACATCGTATTTGCAAAAGAAAAAAAAAAAGTTTTTCCATGGGGAAAATATTCTGTATTTAGTTGACCAATTATTAAAAAAATGTCTGCAGCTGAAGTGGGCAAAGTCAAAAATACGGAGGTAAGACTGAAAGATCTAAATAGGCCTCATACGTCACCATGCTTATTTGAATAATACCCCTAAAAGTTAGGGTGTGGCCCTGAGGGAAAAAATGGCGCCCTGTCCTGGCTGTACCCAGCCTTCACCCAACAGTAGCTGGGATAGGCTCCAGCAATTCAGTAATCCTAAAAAGGATTCAGTAGAATTAGCAAATGGATTGGATGGTGGATCACAAGCACAGCCCTTTGCAGTGTTATGATTTTAAAACTGAGGTTTATGTCATTTTTCACAGAAGCCGGAATGATAATTTAAAGTGTGTTAGCTCTTATTTTTAGCTCCTTTGTGTTCAAATAAAAGGAGACCTAGTGGAAGACAAGATGGCGGCTGAAATTATTAACTGGAAGGAAGTCCATAACCGGAACAACTCTTGCAAATTTTGGTCGAAAAATATTCGTTTTTGGTTAAAAATGACCTGTAACTAACGATCCTAACAGATACATGTTTTTTTTTCCTTTTTTTTTTTGCGTTTCAAGCTTAGAACCTTTAACACCTGAGCTGTATTTCTGTCAAAACCTTCAATGTTCAATGTTGACATACTGTAACTCCTCACACGATTAACGTGAATTAGCTGATCTGCAGAGAAAAGTGTTCTTTTGCTGGGAAGCAACACTTTAAAGCAGCTTTTCCCCGATATGCAACATTATCTAGTGACATATTCTGGCACAGAGCTGATTTATGTTGATCGTGCAAAAGGTTGAAGCTAACCGCAATCAAACAAAAACACTGGTCTGGAGCTAAAGCTTCGATTTACAAGTCTTAACAGTTAATCTGAACAATTGCTAATATCTTATAATAAAGCCTTTACCCTCTTTTGACACATTTAAAGCTCATCCTTAACACTAAAGACAGTTTTAATAAAAGTGGCTGCAACTATTAAATCTTACAGAATTTCCACTTCCGGTTAAGGATTTTCAGCCGCCATCTTGTCTGCCACCAGGTCCTCTTGAATAAAAATAAAAAAATGTATATACCGATAGATAGATAGATAGATAGATAGATAGATAGATAGATAGATAGATAGATAGATAGATAGATAGATAGATAGATAGATAGATATGGATATAATCTTTTGAGGCACAGAGGTGGCAAAGAAATTCCAGAAGCACTTTTAACACCATGGAGCACGGTTGGACAATGTATAACAAGCAAAAACATGGCAACAAGGTCCAAGAAGAAGCAAATACTTAATATTTAAGACATTTGAAAAAAATAGCCTCTTTATCAAGCCTTAAAAAAAAAGTTTGCACCTGTGTTTAACCCTTTCACGCCTGATGCCTCACCAGTGTCACTTGAGGACAAAATCTTTAATATATATATTGTATTGTAACTTTTCAACCGTTAACACGATCAACGTAATTTCAGAAGATTCTGAAGGAGGAAAGCCGCTCATGTTAACGATTAAAAACTACTTTAAATTAAAGAACAGGAACACTGGAGCTCCGATTTAAAGGGTTAAAAACCAAATCTGATGAAAATGTTAATTTTTTTTGTGCTTTTAATATGTTCTTGTGGTATTTTAATCATTATATAGGACATATATAAAGCTCAAAATTGTACTTCTGAGTATTTCTTGGTTCAAATCACTGTGAATTATAGGAGCAGACTAAAAATATAGTTAGAAAAAGAGCCTGCATTAAAAAAAGGTGAAACATTGGACCAATTAACAAAAGTTCTGTGATTTGTTACAATTCAAATGATTAGTTTTTATCAAATTAAAATCTGAGTTGACGGTTTACTGAACTTAAAAAATCTAAAAATATTCTTAATTGTAACAAAACTTTTGTTAAATGATCCAATGTTTCACTTTTTACAGTGTATTTGGGTAACACCTACGTAGAGTGATCACCATTTTTCTTGCACCGGTAAGCTTAGGTTTGAGAGCGTGGGGGGCTGTAAGCTAGCAGTAGGGTCACACCGACAGTCTCCCCACATCTCAGAGGCCAATATCTAATTAACTTCTACCGCTCTCCAGAAACTATGATTTTGATTTTGTCTAAAAGCAACATAATCCTAATTAAAAGACCATCTGGAACACTTTGAGAACTAAAGAGGCTTGCAGAGAGCCTTCAAAGTTCCTGCAACAACTAGAATAGGAATAGTAAAGCACAATTACCTGCGTCCACTCCGGTTCACAGAGATGCATTTGCATTGCGTGATTAGGTGATCGACATACTTCCCCAGCATTCCCGTGTCACACAGAACATTTGCAGTGTCTTTGCAGGCCCTAATGAATATTGAGCGTTCTATCTCTTTTGCCTTCCAATTAATGAATAGATGTTGGTAATTAATTGACGGATGCCTTTCTCACATGACATGTTCCATATCCATCACTAAGTTAAAAATAAATTGAAATCAATACGGCCAGCCGGCTCTTAGGACGGTGTCGGAGCTTCCTTTGGAGGGACCAGGGCAAAGTCTGAATAACAGCTATTGATCCCCGGGAGGAATATTCTCTTTTTATCACCTCCACTCGTCAACATGCAGCGCATGCACACAACTACACACACAAACACAAGATAAGTGTTTTGTTCCCCCTCTTTTCTCATAGTTAGTCGCATTGGCAGTCCCTGACAAAACCCCCTTCTTGTTTACCCTTATCGCCCCATCCCCCGATAAGAAATCCGAAAAGATCAGAAAGTCAAGAAAAAAAAAAAAAAGCCAGATAAAAGCTGGCACTTTTTCGGTTTATATTTCGCAGACTCTGACCAGTAACCCCCCTCTTTTCTCCTATAGTAGGTGGCCATTGTGTAAACAGCTCCTTGAAAAACAAATGGCTCCCTAAATCGTTGTAAAGAGCTCGATCCAAGCGGGGGCCCGGGCAGAGAGGGGACTGGAGATAACGTGTGTCAGCAAACATTGACTGGGCTTTATCACAATGAGCTTTCTGTGCTGGAGGAGCCGGGAGGCCGGCCAGCAAGTCGTCCTCCACAGAGAGCACGCATTCCTACAGGTCAGCGCTTGGGGTTATGTGTGCGGGAGTTTGTTTACGCTCTGGTTGTTTAGACGACCAAGAAAAGGAAAAAAAAAAAAGTTTCTTTTTTTTGGCTACCTGCTACCTCGTTTTGTCTGCTTTGACCTGTGATAAGCTCAACAGAAAAGCAGTGTTAGCAGTTCCAACCGCAACGACCGTTTGTTTACCTTTATTTAAACAGTGTAATAAATCAGAGGAGGAACATCTGGTGTGGCCAGAGTCAAAGAGGATACACATTTTTTTTTTTGGCTTTTAACTGAGCGGGTCACACTCGGTTGCTTGCTGAGAGGGCGAGAGTTGAGCGCTAAAGGACAAAACAGGGAATTAAGTTTCATACAAGCATGAAGGGGCTTACTCACATAACAAATGGCAACTGAGGAGGAAGGCGCACTAAAAGCACTCAGGGTGATTCCGCTTCAGCTGTGAGGTTAGCCTGGAGGCATTTTTTCATCTCGGTTCATGACTTGGGGAGGTTTTTTTTAAGAGTTTTCTGCTCGGTTCTTCTTTAGAACCTGGTGTATGCTGGCTGGTCTGCAACTGACCTGCAGGAACGCACCTCCACCAACAGATGTCAGCCTTTCCAGCTGTTTACCCAGCAGGCTTCCAGGCGCCACAATTAGCAATGCAAAGGATATGCTGATTCCAGATTTGCTTTGATATACATCATGTATGTTAATTTGATTCTTTATTGATCCCCATAGGGGGGAAAAAAAGGCTCTTTTTGTGTCACCCCTCAGGGGAGGTCAGAGACATGGATTGAAACACGCCGTCCCGCCCCCTCATCTTCTCCTCCTCACCAACCCACTCCCAGCTCACCGGGAGCACCAAGGGACCGGCTGTCTCGTTGTGTGACACTCCATGGGCCCGTGTCGGTTTGAACCTAGGCTCTGTGATTGAAGGTAGTTCCTCCATGAATTATGCGACGCAGAAACCAAGGGGGGGATAAATAAATAAATAAATAAGGCTGGGTGATGGGGAATGCTGATCCTCCGCATTTCCTCACTGGCGGTCAACACCGTCCTGTCCATAAATATCGCCGTTCACTCCTCACGTCGCATAATGCCGAGAGCTTAATCCTGTTTAGCTGTCAGGCCTGTGATAACTCCTGGGATTCGCCGCTACTGTTATCGTATTTATCCAGCGATGACAGATTAGTGGGCGGTAAATGTGCCTCACATACAGTGGACATTTCCCTGATGGGTACAGCGTGTTTTGGGAAGGGTTTAGAGTTGTAGCAGAGGCCGCATTTTTTATTTATTTCTTTGTTTCTGTTAGCGTCGAATCGGAAATTAATGAAAATGAAATCAATAAGCCAGCTGCAAGCTGGAATAATACGATTCTTGGCTGTTAGTCTGACAGTGAATAATAATGATCTTGTTGAATGGACCTGCATGTTGTGACTGGTGGGTGTGAAGCAGCAAAAAATGTGGCTGGATGTGCACCCTCTTTCCATGTAATTCGACACATTTGTATGCAGCATGAGGATAGGAGCATTGATAAAAACATCCAAATTCATACTTTGAAGTAGATTCTTTCCTAAATTTTGAGATACCACAATTGAAATATAAAAACTTCAAACTACAGTGTACATTTTGGCATGAAAAGAGAGTTATTTTGTCATAAGTCACATGACTAGCCTATTAGATGTCAAAGTCAGAGGCGTACACAGCCTTACTCAAGGTTGGGCCACACAAATGTCTGGGAAAAATTTAGCCCTATTTGCTTTTAATAGCTTAAAAAACTTTTTTCTTTGTTTTTTTTAAACTCCCTTGGATGCATGACTACCCAATACTTAGGCTGAATCCAAATTCTTCCCCAATCCCTACATTTAACCGTCTAAACAAAAGTTATGGAAAAAACATGTATTCAAATTGAGACGGTCACTCCCACTCGATGACATCATCAATCAAAGCTACTAGCACTTGGAAATACAAAACATTGATTTTACAACTGTAAAAAGTTATGTTAAAACAAAAAGTTATTACTTACCATTTAAATGTAAACTTGTGTGCATCAGAGCACACTCGTAAAAGCCCATAAAAAACTATTTTGGACAATCCTACCCATCTAAATGTCCCGATAATTGGAGGGGAGAAGCCATGGGAGTAGTGGAAGAATTCTTATTTTTAGACTCTCCCACGAGTGGTTTTACAATGACTCTGAATCAATGCATTTTTATGATAAACTTAACAAATGTATTTAAGTGTGGCAAAAGATCATGATTTTATTCTATTTTAATGAAAACAAAAAGGTACGGTGCCCTTAAAGGGACTTTGAAGCAAAAAAAAAAAAAAAAAAGTTACCTTTTTCTTCCATAAATTGAAGGGGAAAAAAAAGTATGGGTACTAACTGGTGCGCACCAGTTAGTACTATCTTGTGTACACTGTTTACTAACCAGAAAATATTTTCTACTTTTAAGTTGCGATTTGGTGTGCACCAGTTACTAACCAGATTTTTTTTTTTTTTTCAATTTTAGATTTTTTTTTTTCTGGTTACCAACTGGTTTGCACCAGATAGTAACTGGTTGAAAAAAATCTTTACTTCAAAATTAAACAATTATTGTTAACTTCAATTTTTTATTTATTGATATTTTTCACTTCAATGTCCCTTAATGAGCTCTGTACAAAAGAGTTATTTAATATTTTTTTTATTAACACTGTATTACAAAACAATACATGAAAAGTGACCTCCTGAAATGTGAGACTGCTGGTTTCATATGTGTTAAGTCTGACAGAAAATATAGAATGAGTTGATAATAATTAAAAATGTCTTGTCCCAACCCTTGAGGTTCCATAGTAAATGCTTGGGTTATTTTTGACCCCACTTATTGAAAAACTGTGGTAGTGATACAAAAGCTGGAATTTCTTAAAATACTTACATGTTTTTTTTTTATATAAAATGTTATGGCCCCATGAAACAAATATGTTTTATGAGGAACATCTGGAATTAATATATATATATATATGTATGTATATATTTATATATATGCCAACCAAGGGTGTAAAACTGACCCAGACTGGAAGACGGCTTGGCACCATATGACCAAGATACTCATGATGACAGAAATTAATAGAAAGACGTCACATAATCTACAAGATGGGTCAGAAGATATTTACATTTTAGTTTTGGACTACTAATTAACAACAAGCTTAATGTAACAACATCTAGAGCTAGAGAAAAGCAGCTATGTGCTGATATGCAACACTTTACTGTTGATTCCTTGAAATGTGCTGTGGTTCATCACTGTCTGAGCAAGGATTCCGGCGATTACACCAAAAACCAAACAAACCGTACTTTTGTGTCAAACTGTCTGTGTACGGGTGTCCAATAAGTCAATCGCGATTGACTGGTTGATCACAAAGGAAGTGTGGGTGGATCATGGGCCATCAAAATAAATGTTAAAATATATGTATTCGAAAAAACACGTGTGATCCCACTTATGCTACGGTGACAAATACAACTGATGGCGGCCAAAAATAACATTAAACTCATCATTAGCTGGAAGCGGAAATGTCACAACTGTTGCTGGAAGCTGAATTTGTGAATATATATAGTAGACGATTCCTAACCCGTTCCCTGACAGTAACCCTTATCCTAACTTTAATCCTTACCCAAACCATAATCTTTAACCAAACTGTAAACTGGTTCCAGTGTTTTTCTAGGAGAAAAGCGCAAACTTCTTTCGAACTTCATTCTAGGACTTTCAGCTAATGGTGCTCTGACACCATCTTGGGGCCATGTTGTTGTCTGCGGCCCGGTCCTCTTCTACTGGGTGGCCAGTGGCACTTGAAACGCCATCCGGAGACATTTCGCAATGTGCAAGAAGAGCTACTGTTGGCCACTAATTCCGGTTTCCACTGACCTGTGACTTCCCAGCTGTCACCCGATTTTGTTATGGTGTTACCCCCACCTGACTCTGGACTGCCACGGTGCAACCTCAAAATGACAGATGTCAACTTAAGAAATTATCCAGTCGTCATGAAATTTTAACTTTTTCTTAAAATCTTCACGGCCACCTGCCAATTTTGTTCAAAACATTTAGGTCGCCGCGCTGTGGCATTTTGGGATACTTGACTCCAGCCTAAACTGAGCCCCTCTCTCTACTAGCAGATATGGAGTTTTTCTTCCTTCTAAACTTCTGCATCAGATTCCTAAACATGGATGTAGCTGCTAATGTGTCTTACTTTTTCTCGACGGGCCCGAAGTCAGACGCTCAAAAACATTCTCAAATAGAACGCACACAGAACGTTTCTTTTGTCGGCACACTGTTGACATGACGATTACAAACACACGGGTCCAGATCAACAAGCTGTTAAAGGAAAAGTGACTTTGTATCATTTTATAATCTAACATATTCATAAAAATGTATCAATTTATTCACAATAATTGCTTGATTTACTTTAAAATATGCTTTCCACAAGTCTGTCATGATTATATATATATATATGTAAATATATCAAGTCAGGGCACCCTGATCTAGCAAGAGTGCTACCTCATTTTGGGTTTCCAAGATAGAGAAATGGGGTTCAGTTTTATTGGGAAAAATAAGATAGAATAAAAAAAAGTTTATACTCATGAGCTGTACAAACAAAACACAAACACACATTCAAGGTAGCTGAAAGCGAAGCTCTTTCCTTCCAGGCAGGAGCTTGTCTGAGAATCTAGGAGGAAGGTGGAGACCTCTTCAGATCTGGCTGCTATTAACAGACTTGTGATCTGCCTGTGTTTACCCACCTTCAGTACACTGGTACTTGGGGCTGTGTGGAGCAGGGGACACAAGACTCAGTCTCTTTGAAGTGAACTGAAGTTGATCCCTCAGACTACACTCTTGGTAATTGCATCGTCTTTTTTTTTTTGTCTCTCTTATTGACCCAACCCCCTTAAGCTTTCTCTCTATTCCCTTCTTCTTTAGTACATGAAATGGGTGAATATATGGGACTCTTTTTTTAAATGTCTATGATCTTACAGACTCTAATAGTGATACATGTTTTTTGTTACCGTGATCAAAAAGGAGGAGTTTTTTTTTCTTTTAGAGAAAAAAGAAACGTGCTCTTAACCCCTTGCATCCATTCATATCAGATCTGCAATTCTGAGACCCATATCTCATTAGCAAGATCCAAATTTTCCTTTAAGAACTATTGTTTAGAACTTGGTCCATGTTTTCTGCCCTGTAGTTCATCATAATTCCACTAGAGGCAGTCAAAGGGCTTTTCTTGCTCATTTTAAAATGTCTGCTCCCATGAAATCTCAAAAACACTTTTGGCGGGAAATGTTTTTGTTAATTTTCAAAACTTTATGGTGAAAATAACTTATCTATTGATGTTTAGGTTTTTAAATGACTACTTGCTGTATCAGTATATTGCTAAATTTGTAGACAATTCAATATTTATAATATGTAAAGCTGCGTGGATCAAATTTGAAACAATGGGGAAATAAGGTGCTAATTACATGAACGCTCATCAATATTTTTCATCTTAAACTAGTTGTGGGTAAAATGTACAATGTAATTTGACATGCTATGATGACAGCAATTGCCGTTTCTTTGTGGACTTGGCGTTGGTGAAGCAACTGTATTGACACTTGAGTTAGAGATTAGTTTATTTTCTTTTCCCTGCCATGTCTATGTGTGTATTTTTTTCCACAGGTATTCAATATTTAGCCGTGTGCAGCCTGGAACACCTGTCTGTTGTTGTAATTACTTTGATTACACCTACCACAGAGTATTTCAGCAGACTGGAGAGCGGAGCCAATTTCACCTGCCGAGAATTTCAATTCCAACCCCAAAACAAGTAAGGGAAAAAAAATGGAATATCTGATTAGTCGAGGGATATTCAAATGCAGCCCCTTTTGTATGTGACTGTAATAAGCAACTAGGATGCACGTTGGTGTGTGAAGTTCCCACTTCCTTTCACTTTTGATTAGTTTTGGCTTGATGGTTGGCGGTCCGCATCCAGACGGGAGACGATCCGGGGAGCCTTGCCGCCCTCCCAGAAGACGGGAGGTTGCCTGATTCGGAACAAATGCTCACAAACAGAAACAAAAAACACGCCAGAGGGACCCGGAGTGTGCGAGGGCCTCCCGCTTTTGGGCTGGAGAAGGGGGCGAGGGCGACGGGTAGTGAACTGCGCCGAGGTAGAACGTGCAGTCATGGGCATCTTCCGCTTCATGACGTTAGTCAGGAAAACTGACAAGCCAAAGCTGATTTTTATTCTGCAGCTACAGGAAAGAAAAAAAAAAGAAGCTTCCACCCTGAACACCATCCAATCAGCCCCCGAACCCACAAACTGCACCAGGAGTTGATTTGCCTTCCCCTTACATTCCTTGTCATTCTCCTTTTCTGTCCTTACATCCCCTCTTCTTATGTAATTGGACCTCACAACCTTTACATTATCACTGCCTTATGGGCAGATTCTTTTTTCTTCCAAAAACTAGCATGCAATTATAATGTTCTAGCTGCCACAAACATCCTCTACGAATTATACGGCATCCTGTTTTTCCGCTTTAGATGAGTTTATGATCTTACATGGCACCCTGGTGTTTCTTGTATAATGCATCTGCTTCCTTTTGTGTTTTTCTATCCTTTATTTACTCTGCCGGCCAAAGTGGGAAGGCTGCTTGAGTTGCATCTTGTTTTCCACCATCTGCAAAGGGATTTTAATCCTACAACAACGAGAAACAATCAACGCTACAAACTTTAAAGATCTTTTGGTTAAAGCTAGCGCCGGACGACGTAAACATTCTCGCAGAGACAGCGCAAACACACCTGCGGTTTGTTGAGCTAAGATGCGGAGAAATAAATTGAGGGAGTAAACGCATACAATTACGGATGACAGCTCTGTGAGATGTCTGGAAGCAGTTTCTGAATTCTGCACGGAGTATGCTGCCTGTCATACGAGCCGACTCCAAGAGTGGGTAAAGTGGGACAGATGTTGAGGGTTAAAGAGGCCCCTATGGGGCTCTGAGAATGACGGTTTGGCAGGGAGCGAAGGACAATAAAGAGAGGAGACAGAGAGGTTCTTCTTTCAGTACACCTGACCCACTCCTGCCCCGGAGCTTCATGGACTTCATCTCAGAGGAAGCCAAGGTGCCCTTTTACGTGCCAAATGTTCATTTACATTTACAGGTTTCAACCAGGAAGGTAAACTATAGGCTCCCAGAGGAGGGAGAAACAAAGGTGGGTTTCAAATATTCAAAAGATTTCTGGTGCTTCAGAGAACTTCAAAGTAAAAGAAAAGAACATTAAAGTGCATGCTAAAGTGTGCATTTATCAATTTCCAAATCATTGAGGGGTTGGATCAATACCTGTCCACATGAATGTCATGACATTCCTTTGAAGAAAACAGTAAGATTTCTTCTTCCTGGGTTGCAACTTCTCACATCCCCTTTAAGGCATGTATAATATTCCTTGTGTTGTCTTGCGGGTAAAAAGTGACCCACTACCATGTTTACCTGCAGAAAAAGACTTCCTCAAGAGGCTCCATCATTAGAATAAAATGATGCCTTGTTTTAATCTACATGTGATACAAAAATCTTATGGGTCAATTTTGACCCGTGAATTGCAAGCTTTTGAACACCAGAAAAAAATAAAAGACAACTTACAAACTCTCTCTTATTTAATCAAAATACACAAACACCTACAAACACCTCATTTCTATCATGTAACTTAAAGTTTAATTTAAAAAAATGAAATAAATGTTGGTAAATTCATAAGTAACAGGTTATTTCATGATGCATAATAGTTCAATGAAGTAGCTTTCATATGGGGCTTTGGTAGGATGGGGCCTTTTTGACCCATGAATTGTAAAAGCTTTTGAACACCAGGAAAAGTTCAAAAGCCATATGTAAACTCTCTCAAATTCGCACTAATACACACACCTACTCACACAACTACATACTCGCATTTAATTTCTCTCATAAAACTAAAAAAATATACAAGAATGAAATAAATGGAGCTAAATTCAGAAGTAAAAGGGTTGTTTTAATGATGCACAGTATATTTTAAAGGGTAAACACAACGGGACAGTTGGAGGCTGACTCAACTCTTGGGCCAAATTTGAAAAATGCAAAAAAAGAGGCGGGCTGAGTGCGGGAGGTGGGGTTTATATCTCCGATTGACAATGAGGTTAGCTTGAGATAACTTAGTCACTTTGCATCTTCAGTATGGAGAGTGGTACAGCGCAAAGTGATTAAAACAAAAATATAGACAAGTGATTCCAGTTTCACCACAGAACTTTCTGTGGAGGATATATATTTGTCCTCCACCTTCTCCCTGAGGCAGGCGCTCATGGTCCAGACCGAAGGCGACCCGTTTATGATGCTAGCATCACAGCTAATAAAGACTAACAATCCGTCCATTCCAAATCCCATCACTAGGATGGATTTCACTGGATTCAATGCCAACTGGACTAAACTATTGTTGCCTTAACTTCCAAGTCCACTGGAAAGTTGTGCAAGCCAGTGGATTTGTGTTAGCGATGCTAAAGCTAACACAATGACAACAGAATCAAACATGGGCGGGGCTTTTATACTGGAGCTGCAGAGCATGAAGATATGAAACTTCTGACATAAAATGGGACTTACACCAGTTGACCTATCACAAAATTAAATTATGATACACTGATTCAACCTGAGGGGGCAGCACACAGATGGTTTTCGACTATAATTTCAGAATTTAAACAAGTTTATTTACAATTGTCAAAAAAGTGGCAAGGCCAAACAGACAGCACTATTAAAGCCCCATTCATAGAGGTTAACAGCCCAAAAAAAGTTGATTTAGTGTTTGGTTACCTTTTTAAGTCTTAATATTAATGAAGTTGCTTTATTTTGGGGCTTTGGTAAGGTGGGTCATTTTTGACCCGTGAATTGTAAAAACTTTTGAACACCAGAAAAAGTTCAATGGCCACAAGCAAACCCTCTTTAATTATCACAAATACACACCTCCGTACTCACACTTCCTTTGTCTTGTGTGACTAAAAAATATAATTTAAATAAATAAAATATATTAAGTGAAATTCAAACGTAGCAAGTTGTTTCATAATACACAATAGATTAAGGAACTAAAATTTGACGAAGTTGCTTTATTTTGGGTACGCCATTTTTGATCCGTAGAACAAGGGGAGTAAACAGAATGTTAAGATCACACAAGTGATAGTAAACAAAAATATGTATATTAATATTTGAAATTACTAATACATTTTTAGGGGGAATATAGTGTTTGTGCTTGGTGTTTGTGCCCATTTCTTTTAATCAAACAACATCCTCAGTCTTTTTGGCAAAAGCATTTCTTTGGCAGATTGGCATTACTACTGGATCCTGCATAATTGCGGGCTGCAGATGACAGAGCACAGCAGACCTTCCGTGGGTTTTTACGTTTCACTGGAGTTTGCGTACGCTATGTTTAGTCGAGTGGAAAATTGTTTTCTGCGTGAAGCCAACAGGTGGACTCATTAGAGTCAACATAATTATGGCAGCCATTCCTCTCTGCAATTAGAAATATTGATCATTTACATATCATCTCAAACCATGTTGAAGACCGTTTTTCCCTTCGTTTTTTTGCTCCCAAATGTGACCAAAGCCAAACATCTGCAGTATGTGCTGCCCTTATTTACACTGTTCGAGTTTTGCTTCAGAATACTCATGTTTATGTGCTCTTGTTCAAGAATAAGTACATATAACCAATCAGTAAAACTGTTTTGTTGGAATGTATTAATTATTCATGCTGCCTTCCCACTCTTCTTGTGGCAGTCAGAATGGACAGACGTAGGTGACTTTTTCCATTGTTTAGGTCAATATCTAAAAAAAGAAGATTAGTACCAGGTTTGTGGTGTCAAAGCACCAATGACATCAATATGGCTTGAGGGTTATGTCTGTGGAGGTTGTGGCAGGAAACTCCTACTCATTCATTGCTGTCCATCTGCTTGTCTTTTCCATCCAACAAGGGTGTTTTTTCCACCCTATTTTATTCTCTCTTTTTTTTTTTATTAATAATCTTTGATAGACTCCTAAAGCTTGATGAATCTATTTAAAGCTTCCTTTTCTGGCTGGAATGTCCATTTTAAAAAGTGAACCGCTTGTTTGGGATTTAGTAACTGGTGCTGTAGGATTCAATGTGCAGGAGGCCAGACTTGATGGCAAAAACAGAGAAACAAAAAGTGACAAAGCAGATGACCTGACAATGAAGGACTAAATGAAAACAGCTTTGGATGATCAACCTTAACCTGGTGAGACTGACAGTGAAAAACAAATATAAATCCAAGTAAAAAAACATAACTATCTCATTTCTCTGTAGGCAGAAACTGGGTAAATCTGTACAGAGCAGGCAGGTGGTCCACATGAAATAACAAAGTCTTAGACCACTCCTAGACCATGTAGGGCTAAAATGGTAAAAGGCATTTTTTCAACTGGGATGTTGCGAGTAACAGGTTGGAGCAAACACTTACACAACACTAAAGGATAAAGTAAGGGTGAAGTAGGTGAGATGCAGGTGTGTTTTGTGAGATTTTTGACCCCTCCACAAATCCTGTGGACTCTGTAAGGGGCCCATAAATGCTGTCCATGTGATAAATACGTGCCCCTTACGTACTCCGTACAGACTTGCCCATTTTTTGTTCACTACCTGTTCCAAGTCTTAAGGACAGTTGTGATGAATACTTTACCAATAACTAGAGGAAGGTGAAAGGACACCGTACAACATTGTCACCAGTACATCGTAAGGGCCTGCAGTTTATATTAGTCCTACAAATACTTCACAATCACATTTATCATTTTCTTGAAGTCTCTTGAGGTGGCCATTTGAGCCATAAAGGTACTCCAAGACCTACACATTCTCACTCACAACTTGTTATATATGGACGTATGGTTCAGGCTCCCTCCACGTCATTTTTGATGTGCTGGCTGTTCCCATTAAATCACAGTTTTCCAACCCTCAGGACACGATACTAGACGGGATAAGGGATGCGGTGCCAGTACTGTAATGGATTACCCTACCAGGTTAGGGTACTGGTACCGGTGCGGCCGTGATGCAGTGGTAGGGCGGTCGATCAATTGGAAGATTGCAGGTTCGATTCCCGCCTTGTTAGCCCATGTGTTGAAGTGTTCTTGGGAAGACACTTAACCTCGCATTGCCTCTGGTGGAAAGTTGGTGCCAGTGTTCGGCAGCGGAGCCACCACCAGTGTGTGAATGGGTGAATGGTACTGTAACTGTAAACCGCTTTGGGCTTTTGAGAATGGTAGAAAAGCGCTATACAAGTATACACCATTTACTGGTACCTGGTTTAGCCAATACTGGGTTAGAGTTAGGATATTGTCCAGTCCACGCCCCAGGGGTTGGGACCCCTGATTGCCGAATGCATTTATTCCTTGTCTGTGGCCCAGTACAAAGTGGCCCTCAAACCAGTACCAGTTCAGAACCTGGATGTTGGGGACCCCTGATTTAATGAGAACAGCTAAGACATCCAAAACGTCAAAAAGTGATGCGTAGAGTTCCCTAACCTTACGTCCATATATAATGAGTTTAAAGTGAGAATGCTTTGTCAAGACATACCTGTGCTCCCTTTGAGAGGCACCTTGAACCAGCCGCTGCTCTCTACAACCCTCCATGGACCTGGACAACCCAAAAACCCACAGAATCTAGCATGGGCCTATACCTTTGTCCAATCACTGATGCTGCTGTGCACTCCTCTGTCCTTTGAGTTTCTCCTGCATTTCTAAACATCTGTGCCGGTACATTGCACAACTCAAACATTCCTTGATAGATTAAAGTGAACTCTGTAGGTTCATCAGCTGATGAAAAATGAATTGATGTAAAAATGTACCTTGAGTGTCCCGGACAAATACATCCATAAGCCACTTACGTGGATAAGCTAAGTGGCAAACCTTACTCATTGCTTTTAATATGCCTCACTGGTACTCAAAGGAGGGAAAGCAGCAGAGATATGATGTACCCTTTGGCTCCCCTTCATTAATCTCAATAAAACAATTGACCCCTGAATGGCTTATTCCTGCCCTGGACCATTAGGCTGCATGACCAATGTTTTAAATATTAAGCAGGCTCTGTAAAATTTGATAAAATGTTTGGCGAACGATATAAGGCGCAGAACACTCCTGGGCTTATTCTCTTACCCTTTTGTCGTAAATGATAGATATGTTTTTATTAGGCAAAACGCTGCTTTAAGCAGCATTGGTCTATTATTATTTGCTTTTAGCTTGCATTACTTATGAGATGGCAGAATTTTGCAAGATCATCATTCTTTTTTTTTTCTACCTTTTGACAATTAACTGGCATGTTTCTGGAGTGGATGTGAAAGATTTATAGAGACCTACCGTGCAAGCCTCAATCAGTCCTTACAAAGATCTGGTGCCATTTCTCAGTTGTTCTTTCCTCCCTTCTTTTAAACCCTTGCAGTGGTGCGTCCTGCACCTCACAACATACAGTAATTTGTCTCTGATTAAAATTTCTGCTGAGCTTTGAAGTCCATACTGGTATTCTGCGCTGAAGTGGTCTTCCTTGGTGAAAAATTGAAAGCCTTTTCATCTCAGAGGGCTTAAAGGGTCAAAGGAACACCAAATAACCCTCCCTGTTGTGTTTCTTTTTTTTCTCTCTCTTCCTCAGAAGCTTGTAACAAACTGCGCCTTTGTCAAACGCGGCCTCTGTCAGGCCGGGGCTGGTGGGGCTGCCCTCGGGTTCAGGCTTTTGAGACCCTGTCAGCTTGAAAATGGGGTCTGCTTTATTTCACCCCCTGACCTGCGGCATTAAAAAGAGCCACGCAGGAAAAACAGAGAGATATATGATACATGAAGGCCTAGTGGAACTCCAGGGCTGGGAAATGAGGAAGCAGAAAACTGCAGAGTGAGCAGAAAATGAAGGAGCTTATTGTAGAAGGACCTTTTTTTTAACACCACAGTTCCTTTTTTAGGGTGAATCAAGGTTACCACATCTTGAGATCGCAGTCGTAAAGTTTACTCCCTGTTTTTCATGGTGGAATCGTCAATATCAATAAAAACCTGGATGTCGAAGTCTTACGAGCTTTGAACAACTTCTTCTACTTGAACATTTTGATTTAAAGAGACAGAAAACACATAAAAGGAGTTGGTCAGCAAGGAAAAACAATCTCAGCTGCTGACTAGGACCCAACTATCATTTAAAATAAATTAAAAGCTAACAGAGTTCGGTATTTAGATAAGAAATATACTTGTTTGCACCTGAATTAGGATTGACAAAGTCATTACCTATACGATCCTCTGTTTCTGGGTGAAATTGGAATCCATTGGATGAATTCTCAAGATTGGCCAATCTGCATTAAATGAATTAAATTGATTGACTCAGAGATGTTACTGCAAAGACAATCAATCTGAAGAGGGACAAATCGGAGAGCATTCATGAGACTGCTGAGAGAGATGGCCCTCCCATTGTTTTGGGGATGTGATGTCACACTGCCCTTGACCTTGGGGCTGTCTAGGTTTTGTGGGACACATGCTCATACGCTGGATATCAGAAAGCCAAAGCTTTCAAAGTCCGGGTCAAAGGGTCAGCATCAGCGCTCACAAGCATTAATGGGTAACCTTCGGAAAAATGGTGGAAGAGAAGAGAGGGATGGAAGGAGGAGAGAAAAAACACGAAAGATGGGGTGAGTTGAGTGGCAGAGAGAAAACTGCAAAGCCCTGAGAGAATGGAGTCCGAGACCTGTTTCTCCAAGATAACAGAGATTGGCCTATGGAAATGCATCCATCACAAGGCCACTAAGCCGGAGCCTTCTTTTGTGTTTCCATGTCGGGTAGGAGAGCAAGAGGAGGGAGGGAAGTCAGGGGAGGGGGCTGCATGGATGAAAACAGGGGTTGAAGGAGGGGGGTATGAGGGAAGAGGAGGGGTTGCTCAGGCCATCTTGGCATGGACAAGTGAGATGGGAATGCTCTATTGCTTATTCAACAGGAAGCAGATCTAGGAGAAGATAGACCCCCCCACCCACCCCCAGTGTTTGGAATGGTGAATTGGTGGGGGTTGGCTACAGCTGGAACCCAGATTTGTAATTTTGTCAAAGAGTCCATTTTTAGAGAGACCTTGTATGTTCTAGACACTCTGGACAAAAAACCTCAAATATTTGATTTGTTTCATGGTGGAGTTTTGCATTGACACTTTCAGTTTCTAATGTCTGTTGTTTTGGGTTTTAAAGCTTGAGTCCATTTTAGAGGGTCTTCTTTAAAAAGAGAACATATGGGGGCATTACTAACAGCACACCAGCTGGAGGTGACGGCACCACCGAGGGTCCCTTTCGTAACTCTTGTAACACCTAAGAGTTGACCCGCGTTGACACATGTCCTTTAACATAATCCACAGATATGCTAACGTAATGTGTTGTAAAGTTGCTTATCACTGTGACAGAATCAACTGACTTGTGTTGATTGGCGCTTCAAAATCCACTGGAAGTATGTTACCTGTGTAAACGGTTGAAAGTCACAATAGTCAAAAGAATGTCAATGGTAGCGCTAAAACTCTAAAACAGTGGTATCCAAATCCAGGCCTCCTGGATCTTTCCTACATGTTTTCCAACCAACCTGTCGTTAAGTTCCTTATTGGCCAAACACACCTGATTCTGGTAATCAGCAGCAGATAAGGCAGGGTTTCTGGAAAACTAGCAGGACGGTGGCCCTCAAGGCCTGGATTTGGGCACCCCTACTCTAAAGGGTTAAGCTCTTTTTACTGACGGTACCCAAGGACGGTGAACAGGGAATAACATACAGTAGGGAGCAACGTTTACTACTGCTATTGACCCCGTGATTGATCACGGGACCTCTATCCAGTTTAGAGTAAAGGGGGCAGTGTCGTGGCACACCTCTGCAAAGAGTCAGAGCCTGCGGACAAACGCGATCACAGCCAATAAAAGACCCCTGAAGTGCACTGGCGCTGGCAACTGATGTACTACAAGTAGGCCTTAAAGTATCTTCATTGCGCTGAAGATTTTTGCTGTCTCCAGACTTAAGCTACATACACAATTGACATGCGTTCAAGAACGCACTGACCGCGGGTTCTTTAATTCACTTTCAGCATATAATGGTCACACTGGACCGTTGCTACCAGATATTAGCGGATGTACCTACAGTTAGAAGAGGCTTCGTGCAAAATAACTAATTGATGTAAATCTTACAAACCTTGCACTAGACTTTTTCTTTCACAGCTCTCACGAAATACTTGGTGTCAAAGAATTCCGGCCAGGCACAAACCACAGTTAATAATTTCTAATGTAAGATCCTTTTTCAAACAGTTGGCATTTTAGTGAATCAAAAAGGACGCTCCCCATTCATTACTATCAAATCAGAGTCCCTGTTTGGTCAAAGCTCAAGTGTCCTAACTTTCAATGCGCATTTAATATCAGGGTGACTTAAAAACTTGTGTGTACACAAAGATTTTGAACGCGGAAGCCCAAAACATGCATACCTGCGTTTACATAGACTTTTCATTGGAAGTGGTCACTTAAATAGCCTGGTGTGAATGTAATATTACAGGCAAAGGGCCAACTGCATCATTCTGTCTTACAGTCTGCCTATTTCCCGCCATCCACCTGCGGTGCTCTCCAGAATTCCTAAAGAGACAATCTCCCTGCCGTCCGCGTCTGTCTGTGCCTTCTTGTGCTGATGACTAGTGTTCTGAATTAAAAGTGGCACATGGATGCATTTAAATTAATACATCTACCTTCAGCTTTTCACTTTCTCCATCTTTGTTCCTTCTTCACCCTCAGGCTTTTTAATTTTCAGCGGCCCCTCTCTTGGTTTTAGTCCGTCCTGGAGACAGATGCACCACAGGCGCTTTAAAGCTGTGTAATATATACATTATTCATGCCGCTGCACAAAAGGTGCTCATTAAACTTTACCCAGCCATTGGAGTCGGCCGTCATAGATTGGAAGTGTTGCCCGTATCACAAATGTCACAGCAGATTGACAGAATCTTGCAAAGGTATTTGATTTGAAAATGGCTTTGATTTAACTCCCAAGTGATTTGCATGCAGCTTTTAGTGTCGTCAGCTCCGTGCTGATGCTTTTCAGGGCCTGAATATCTGAGTAGACTGACGATTCATGAATTTTTGTTTGCACAAAACAGAGGATATGTTCAGACCAACAATAACTTTCAACAAACTGGTGACCTGTTCAGGGTATAACACGCCTTCGCCCAACAGTAGCTGGGTTGGTTCCAGCAGCCCCATCAACCAGATAAGGATTCAACAGGTTCTGAAGATGAATGGATTTCCATTATTTAGTGTATAATGAGAAAGTAAAAAACAATTCTCAAAAATGTATTGTTTCTAGAGTCACTCCAGCAACCTCTTTTGAGAGGACACTTTTATAGCTATAAACTTTTTTTTGTCACTAATGTTCCAAAAGATAACAAAAAGTGTTTTTTTTTTATTACTTAAAAGATGTTGGGACAATACTCGCTTGACATCATTCATGAGATTCTTAACATGTAAAATGAAACCTGGAGTGAGTTTAAATTATAAGTCATTTACTTCACTTGCATTCTCAGGCAATACCAACTGTTAGTTTAGTTTTGGTAAAAACATGGAAATTAATGGGAATTGACTTCCTTTTGAAACCAGCCACTAGTGGTCATTTAAGGAACTGCGAGATTAGGTTATTTTAATATTATTTCTGATTGTTCTCCAAAGGTTGAGGGCTTGGTTGTGTAGATGGTTAGATTGGAACAGGGTCCTGTTTGTTGAGTCTTCAAAGACCCACTCAAATGAATGTTCATATGGTATTTTTCTGATGATGGACATAAAAATGAAATGTATAAAGCAAATGAATCTAAAAAATTGTATTTCTGTGTATTTCTTTATCCAAATAGTTGTGAATCAGGAGCAGATGGAAAAAATCTTTGTAAAAGAGCATATTTGTGATGTTGAAAATACACTGGAGGGCTGCAAGCTCCGTGCTCTGCTATAAACTAATGGGAGAGTGTACTGAATATTGTCATTCTACAGAAACTCCATCCTTATAAATGACACAGGATTTATTTTAATAATTATTGTTAAAAGATTACTGGGATCTCTATTAAAAAAAGATCAAAAGATGATCAGAGAGGGTTTACAATATTCTACAACTATTGAATTATTACCATAACCTCCCAGTTTCAGATAGAAAACCTAAAATGACCTCAGTAAGATTATAACCATTCAAAATACTGTATGTATGTAATATTCCTAATGAAGCTGTTAAATTAGTCAACTCACTTGCATTAAAAGAGAAAAAAAATCGTCCAAATGAATAAAGCTTTTTTTAATGAAATTTGTTTCCAATTTTAGATCTACACTACTTTTATTATACCTGTAGGAGCACTCCAGATTACCCACAAATTGAGATACTTAGAGGATACCAATCAACTGTTTTTCCAAAGCCTAAGAGGAGCAGAAAAAGGCAAATTACCAATGTATGTTTGCAATAAAAAATTGGAATAGGTTTTGAACAAAAACAATGTTTACATTTGGATTCCTTGTCTACTCACTACTGAGTGCACTATATGTTGCATTCGCCTTTTTGTAGTGCTGTCCGAATCTGCAATTTAAAAATCGAGCGCCCGAGGAATTTTCCAGAATTCTGTGCCAAAATAATGTATGCATAGATGCTCATTAGATTTGGAAAAAAATTGACCATAATGCATTGCATTTGAACATATTTTGAAAAATAAAAATCTGGCACCAAAGGCTTAACACAACACCAAGCCTTAATAGATAATCATAGTAAAATATTGTAATGCTTGTTATATATATATATATATATATATATATATATATAGAAAGTATTTTAATTATCAACATGTTTGAAAGGAATTCAATAAAGGATATATATATATAAAATGTAGTTTGGTTCAACCGCAGACATATATTTTAGATTGTTAACCCCAGCAGCAATTCTAAGTACCCTAGCAACCATGAAGGGCACGGGGGTGCACGACCTGCCTTTCTTCTCTTTAGCTTGAGTCTCAGTAGAGCATTCATCCCTTAATAATAAAACACTTAACCCTCCTGTACTGTCCATAAAAGGCTTTGCTGGCAGGTACAGTAAGCTGGTGAGACTAACAAAAGCTCAACGCGAGCTGAGAAAAACATCCACACGGGGAAATGAGCTGTCATTACTGTGGCAAGGCAGCACTCAGGCACTTGTATATGCTTTTCTCATCTGTTTGCTCCCCCAAGGCCTTCTTCCACTCATAAATACATAATTATGCCCACCACCCGCGTGATGGTTTCTGTTTTCATCAACTGTCAGAAATGACCTGAATTACCCATCACCGTCTGACCTAAAATGCTGCCGCTGGATATGTTAATCATAGCTTACATAACAACCTGGTCCTTCTTTCTGCAGTGGCCTAAACTGCTTGTAAACGTGTGTCTCTTTCAAATAGCACCTGTCACAGAGACAACAAAATATTGAAATAACGAACAAGGGAATAAAATCTGCATTCATAAATGAACCTCGACATTGACGTTTCTCTGCAAGAGGTAGGGTGAGCTGAACTATTTTTCATGTTGAACATGACAGAGAAAACAGAGAAGCAAAAAAAAAAAGCCTCATGGCCCTGAAAGCCATGACCCAAACTTACTCAATGTGCCACGAGAAGACAATAACAACATAGTACGTTGACAACATTATTTTTCTGAAGGGTTCTTTTGAAAATGTTTTGACAGTCTTTACATATGTATTTATGAAGATAAGATAGATTTGGAGAAAACAAAAAAGTATTTTCAGACCTTTTTCCAATCCAATCCATTTTCCAATTGTCTGTGTCTTCCTGTTGGGTGTGCTCTGTACTCCTTTGCTTTTTTAACATGTTTAGAGTAGTCAGAGCCAGGCGAAGGTCACAATGAAACGCTCGGTAATGCAGGCAAGGTGGCACAAAACAGTACTTCACACAGAGTGAAGTTCTGTGTGCTGCTTAAGAAGAAGGTGGGTGATTGTCAGATTGGTGTCAGGTGAGTTAGAACTCTGGAGACTGTGCCCACCAGTGACCAGAGGGGGTAGAGTCAGAGCCCCGAACTCCTGACAGTCATAGAGAGGAGTGGCTGCATCTTAAGGGGAGCACAGGCATGTCTCAAGCTATTTTCACACCAGTCTTGGAAATGTGTGTTCAAGTGACGAATTTCAACAAAAAGTTGATGTGAATACAAGTATTAGCACATTTTGGGGTTCCGTGTTCAAAACTCTCATGTTCTCATCTCGCTACACAAGCTTTTAAGGCCGGCTTTAGGTTCTACGCATAAAATTCACATCCATTGAACACACGGTTAAAGTTAAACTAGTGAAACTTTGACCAATCTGGAACTCGGATTTTAAGTTCCAGCTGTTTGAAAATTTTAAAAAGTCCCATTAGTTGTCATGCACCTAGGTGTGTCAAATTTGTTCTCTGCATTTGACCCATCCTCTTTAGGGTCTAGATATAACTCAACCTTGGATTTCAACTCACAACCTTCCAGTTTTAGGGAGAACACTCTTTCATATATCAGAAGAGAGCTACGAAAGAAAGAGCCTGAAGCAAGATTAGTGAGATTTGCACCATTTTGAGATTTCACACCAAGCCTCCTCCAACTGGTGGTACATGAGCTGGTATTAGGTAGCAACAGTCCAGTGTGAACATCATAGGCATTCTTGTACGTGTGCCACATGCCCAGGGTGAACATAGTATTACAGGTTCCTTGAGGCTCGTATGGCCACCTCAAGAGTATTGGTGCCTATGGTAAGTGCATCTTGAAATATTCCAAAGGATAATGCAAGTCACATGCACTTATGACATGCTTTTGTACTCTGTCTTTATTCCACACTCTAGTTATTAGTAAGGTGCAGGAGAGGGTCAAGAAAAGAAAAATATGTACAACAGTCTTACCTACTTTATCCTTACTTTATCTTTGTGTGTTGTGTAAGTGTTCACTACAACCTTTCACTCACAACATGCCTGTAGAAAACAGTGTGCATAAACATTCAAACTCTATGGGCTCATAGTGCAGTCTATGGCCTTGATGTTTTGTGCAGGACACCTGTGCGTTTCATACAGGTTTTCACCCGCAGAAATCTGTATCTAGTCGTAAGGACAATTATGAATAAGGCTTTAAGAAATGTCACGCCTTGAGTTTGCGTTTAAACAAAATTAAATACATAGCTTGGAAACTGCTTATTGGGGAGTTGTGTTGCCCAAGGTGATAACCGACTGGTAAGAAGAGGAAGTACAAAGTGGAAGAAGAAGTCCAAAAAGAAATTTGTCAACTTTGATTGACATTTCTTTGGATTTGAAGACATAAATAGTTTTCTGTTTTCACAGTTGAGTCCATTTATGTTTAAGTTTTCCTGATGGGGGCTTTGGGGCTTTGTTTTTTAATCTGAATTGGCTTCTCTAAACCAGACCAGCTAAACAAAAGCCTTGTTTCTACTGAGCACTCTGGCACGGTCCAGTTCGATCGAGTATTTTGAGCGTTTTCTTTGTCAAATGGTCCCATGAAACAGTTCCGACCCGTACCTCTTGATGGCGCCCATTCGTTGAGGGTCCAAAGAAAAATAGAACGGGACAGTTGGGGCGGAGTCTCTGTTGCCACCTGCTGATTGGCAGAAAGTGATTAAATATTAGAAATCACCGTAATAGCGCTATGCAAGTGATTATGTCTTCGTTTTTCTTCTTTGTCGCCCGCAATCTTCTTTTAAACATTAAATTCCTGTTATACACGATGTACAAAACATAAAGCAAGAAAAAGGCGAGCTGCTGGATGACCTCTGTTGTTGCTTTTCTAGTCGTTGTGCTACAATGACACACTGGCAACCAACACCATGCATGCGCAGTGAAAACAAACCGCTTAGAATTAACTGGTCCATCCCGTACTACTCCTCCTGTACCAGACTACTCAGTGGAAATGAGGCTAAAGTGAACTATTGGAGAAATCAAGGTGCAGACCATACAGCCCAGTGTGAATGTTTCTTTGATCCCTCCAGGTTAGTCATGATTTTATAGTTTGTACTTAAAAAATCAGCAAGTTTTTCCTCTTCTGAACCATTTTAAACTCAATATTTGACATTTTGCCTCACTTATTTTAATGATGGGTACATTCTGAATAGTATGAAATCACCCTCTACCTCATAAATCAGACGTGTGTGAGTACATTAACACATGCATTTGTCTGCAAATTAGGAAAAAAATAATGGGTTACATTTGCTGTCAGCACAAAGCATCAAAGCAACAAGTTGTGTTTTTCTTAACGGTGTAATCTCATTAGCAGCAATTACAACTTATCATTGTGGTTTATTGTGGGAGGCATTATATCCTAAAGCAACAGTGCTCCCTGAGCTTGTTTCCACATACCACTAGTTAGGTTTCCCTGCACCGTTTTTTTTTTTCTTTGCATAAACAGTGCCTGCAGTCAGAGTCTGCTCTGATCAAAGGGACAAATCTATCCAGGAGCAATCAGGTTGGTGCGCTAGCCTTGGCTGCTGACAACTCCAGGCTCTTTGATCAGAAATATATCATCTTCAGCAGGCTGCCTGCCTGGATGCCTTTTGTCTGGGGCCAGGAAATAGGGGGGAAGTGATATCTCCCTTTTGGTGCTCTTCTTCACTACTGCGCCTTTTGGCAGACAAGATGAAAGCTACCCCAGTTATAAGGGAAAATACCCCCAATGAACTTGAGAGAAGCATCTCGAGGTGCTTCCATCCCATACATCAAGTCTAAATCTCCGATTGCTGTCTATGCATAATGGGACAGAAGATATTGTCAATTTCTCCTTTCTCGCCCCCTTCTTTCCCGCTGAAATGAGACTTTGGCGGAGATGGCGTGCCGGTGCGATTGAGGTCACGTCCAAAAGCATCCATCTCCCTTTCTCCGTATACTGTAACTGCACTTCTAATAACACGGCACAGAAAGGAAAAGTGAATGACCGGGCCTCGAATCATGCCTCCTGCGCCCCTTCCCTGCTTTCAACCCCTCGACTGTGAGCTAAACCAACCCCCCTCCCTCCCTTCCCTTCTTTCACCCAGCTTGAGGAGGCGGAACAGAAGATGCTGAATGATGGACAGGTGTTCAGGCATTGTGCTGTTCTGCTCTGCACTGAAGGAGATCATTGATTTGCATTACGGCTCGGCACCGAAAACACAAACGCCCCCATCCACATCTCGCTGTTCCACCCCTATAACCGCACCACCTCCCACATGGCAGCCTGCTCCGAATCAAAGAACCAGTGTTTATCTCACTTCCTGTCTTCTATGAGGGTGGGGTGTTATCTCCAGCTTGTGGTAGCAGCTCACCTGACCTGACCTGAGAGGGAAAGCTATCGGGCCCTCTGTGCCAATGGTTTCAAATCTATGCCTTAGCAAAAAGGGAATATACATGCCCCACCCTTACTAGTCTCTTCACTCACTGGTGCATTACCCAATAACATGACCAGTTTACAATGATGATGGAAAGGCGCCAACCTGCCATTAGCTGAAAATTTCATAATGTTTATTTGGTTTAAAACTTTCGGTTCAAAGCTACCAAGAGTTTAAAAAATAATTTTGACACACCTTGGAATAAACCATTTATACATTTTATATAGTGGATGTTTGGCACATTTTTTAACACATTTTTTACATTGTTTTGAGTTTGTCTTTGGTCTTATTTTTTAATTTACCTTATTTTACTTCATATTTGA
>NC_050533.1:11414007-11431569 GCF_002922805.2 Oryzias melastigma
AACTTTCAGTTCAAAGCTACCAAGAGTTATAAAAAATAATTTTGACACACCTTGGAATAAACAATTGTACATTTTATATAGTGGATGTTTGGCACATTTTTTAACACATTTTTTACATTGTTTTGAGTTTGTCTTTGGTCTTATTTTTTAATTTACCTTATTTTACTTCATATTTGAGTACTATAGAGCACCATCAATGAATATTACAGTTCAAACTAAAACTTGTTTGTGACACTCTACACATTAGTAGCTAGAAGTGTTAGCCATGCTAGAAGTGTTAAGTTGTGTCCAAATTCCCCCCTGACTCACTATAGGGTGCACTATATAGTGTGTTCGCCATTGCTTTCCAAATCTACTAATTCTAAAATCGAGTGCACTAGACATTTCTCAGAAGTCTTTCGGAGAAACTAGCATGCACTGATGCTCATTGGATTAGTAAGTGTAGACCACAATGCATTGGGGTCAAACATTTTCGAACAAAAAAGATTGTTTAAATGTAATTTTTGAATAAACCATCCACATTTTCACCATCAGAACACAGTGGAATCATAAATAAATGTTGTGAAATGTTCATATTGATTTGATTTTGACTATGTGAAATCAGTGACATATCCGGCGTTTAGAAAAACGAAAGAAAGGTAGTGAGCGAATCTCCTTTAAAATCCAGGGCACTGTAAAGTCACGCACTATATAGCTTTTTAGCAGTTTGGGATTAGTGTGGGAATGTTAAGTGTTAGCCATGCTAGAAGTGTTAGCCGTGCTATAAGTATTAGTAATGTTAGGAACGTTAGCATAATACCCCAAACTTGTTTGGAGCAGGTAAAAGAAAGGCTGATACAGCTTAAACAAACATTATTAGGCCTTTGCTATCTCGCAATCTTGGTAGTAACACATACAAAAATGCAGTATGACACCACTACACATTAGTGACATTGAGGTATTCACAACAGCATATAGTGTTAGCATATTCACACTAACACCCAACACAGTTAGCAAATCAAAATAAAATATATACTGTATATATATATATATATATATATATATATATATATATAGACTGATATTTTGAGTGAGCGTTATGTACCTGTAAAAATTGTTTTGACATCAGTAAAGACTACCAGAGTTATTAAGGTGCTTTTTCTCTTTTGAAAAAAAAATAAGGCTTTTTAGTGAACTTTATTGTGCATAAAATAGGGTATTTATTTTAATCAAGTCTCAACACTATTCAAGTTTTCTATAAATCCTAAAAAACTTTTTGATTTTAGTTTTTGGGATTTATCCAGTAAAAAATTACTCAATTTTTGTACAATTCCAGGTTTGAGTAATGTAATGACAAAATATCATTAAAGATGAAGCTTGGGTTATAATAATAAAAAAAAAAAAGTTAAAGCTTTGTCATAAAAAACTGTTTTAGACATAAAACATTGGTGCAAAAGTGCTCAAAAAGGGTTAAATGAGGGTTGGTGAGGTAGACTTTTTCAGACTTTTTTGTTGTGTTTCTTCACTCATACCTGTGCCCAAGTAAATCAAAGCAATTTCACCTGGAATATATCGCTTTCCTCTGAAGTGCACCTGAAAAAAACAACACCCTGTGAAGCTGGTGCTGCTTATAACTGTAATCCCCTGTGTCAACAGCCTCAGAAGCAGATCAGGTGTCTTTAAGCTCATCCACCTGTCAGTAAGCTTTTCCAGCAATTACACATCTGTCAAGTGTCACCTTTCTCAGCTCTCACTTGAAAAGGGTTGTGTCAAGCAGTCAGCCATTACTGCAGCCCAAATGAAGTCTGCATTGTTTAGTACCTGCAGGAAGTGGCGGTGGCGTGGAAGAGTGAGCAGGCTCTCCACAGAGTGACTGAGTGGCCAGGCTAATGGTTAGCTTTGGAAATGTCGTTTTTTCTTTCATATTCCCTTTAATTTCTTGAAGCTGGAATGGCAACAAGTGTTTTTTTGTTTTTTTTTGTTTGGAACGCTGAGCCTTGACACATTCTTTAGTTTTGTCCGAAGGTAGCAGCTTTAGTTAGATTTTACCCATCTTGAGGTTGCCAATTTTGCCAGACAAACAGAAGCATTAAAATGAGTAGACAATTTAATTTCTGTAACTTTATCTAAACTTTGTTCTAGAAAATAAAAGAAGAGGATAAGATTTTTTAATCTTAACTAATTAAATAGCCACTCCAATGAAAATGGTGATTTTAACATGTTCTTGTAGCATTTTTTCCATGATGGCAGACTAATTAAAGAATAAAAATGTGTTTTAGTATTTCTTTATTCAAATCGTGTTGGATCAGAAGGTGATGAAAACCGGTATAAGCGAGTCAGTCTTACTTCTTCGTTCTGTGTTCGCTCTATTCTAATGTTAACTTGGGTTTGTGAGTTGCTTGTCGCTAGCGAGAGGAATGTAAACAAAGGAATGCTGGGAAATTAGGGTTGTCGGCTGGACTGTTGGCCTCTCTAAAGTATATTTTTAATCAGTAGAAAATGTGTTTTAAAAAAATAAAACTTTTGATTTTAGCTAAAAACGGCATAGGCTAATCATTATTAAAAAGACCACTGGGAACGATTTTACAATTGAAAACAATGTAGTTGGAGTAGGACTTTAATGCTACATTCACACTGAGATTGAAAACATACACCTAACCGACCGATTCCAATGAAAAGTCTACGTAAATGACAAAAAATTCATGATTCAGGGTTTCACATTCAATGCTAACGTTCACACGTCGCATTTTCAGCCTCTGCATTCAAAACAAACAGCCATTGAATGCACATTGAAAGTTAAACTGCTTGAACTTTGATAAATCTTAGCGTCCTTTTTTAATTCACGGAAGTGTCACCTGAACCACATTACCCCATGAGCTGAAAACGCTTTCAACAATCCACGTCTCGCGCATTCTTGAATGCCTGGTGCGCACATAGCTTAACCGCCTAAAAAGCACACGCCCTTTTCACCTATTGTGACTCTTAACAAGTTTGCTCAACATATATTAGCTTTTTTTTGATTGATTGTGAAAGCACCTTCCTAAATCTGCTTTTCTCTGCCTTAGAATCCGTTGGAACTACATTAAATATGCAAACAGTTGAAGAGTTACGGTAATTAAAGAATGCTTGAAGGGTTAATTAAGAAGATTTACAGTTTTGTAAATTCTGCATGCAATTCAGAGCCAGTAATCTTAAATATTCATGAAATTATTTGAAGATTTTTTTAATAAACACTTAAAGTAGTGGACCAAGGATTGAGCCTTGTGGTACTCCCAGAGAAAATTGTTTATAGAACTGAGTTAGCATCATTTTTACCATTATAGCATGTTGCTACATGTTAGGCAGTTACATTGTTTTTCCTTTATGTAGTTGTGGTTGCTTTGCATTAGTTGATATCTTTTTGATATCAATGTTGTAGATCGCTCATTGAGCAAAAATCTGCTTGTACATTATTAGACGCAGGCGTGTCATGCAAGTTTTTCTTATTTTTGAGCTGAAATCCCCCACATTGGGCAACCCCCTGTATGCATCCATGTGACCAAAGCATTAATACAGTTTTTTGTTTGTTACTAGGATGAACTTTTACTATATTTGCTTATGATATTTCCTTAATTTCTTCTGGTTTTCATGACATTGACATTCAGATAAATTCTTAACTCTAGAATATTGATTGATTATGATGTCATAGACTGTTTGCAACTTGAAAGACGCTGGTTTTGAATTCCTCCATTATCTAAAGTCTTGTGTTTGCCAGAAACTAGCAACAAGTGTTAAGAAGAGTTAGAACATAAAAGTCTTTAGCTCTCCAAAATACAACATGAAGGGAGTTTTGGAGTTTTATTCAACAAAAAAATGTTAAATCTTATAATAGAAGCCATCAAATGGTCTAAAATTATAGTGGTTTTCTCCGTCCCTTTTCCATTTGTGCATAATATGAATTAATTTCTGTAAATAAATTTGCCACATAATTTTCTAGATAATGAACTTTTTGTTTTGAAAAAATAAAATTATTCCAGGTTTTTCAGGATTAAACTGGACTATTGGTGTGCACGCTAACATAGTCACAACCATAATCCCGATGGCGTGCAAAAGGTTATTCCCCAGATTTTCCGGGGTCTTCACCCTCAGCCATATGAATATTTCAGAACATGTTATTGTCTGAAAGGCTCTTTGGACGCTGTCCCTCCTTTTCATCCTGTTGTGATGGCTATTAACACCAGTCCTCTGTGCTCTCTCGGCTGAATTTTGAATTGCAGGTACTGTACCGCGTATTAAAAGCTTACAAGAAAAAAAAAAAAACAGAATCTGGGTCACTTTAATGGTCTCGTCCGTCAAACTGCTACATCTCCCACGGCCTGAGATGCAAGGCACATTGTCAAGTATTAATGAAGAAAATGTCCCGGTAGGAATGGTGTTTGTCAAACCAAATTACATACGTTCAGCCGGAAAGGTGAGGATTAATCTTTCAAATCCCTTCTGGATGTGTAGGAAGAATCATATAGCCCAACGTGAAAAAAAAAAAAAAAAAAATGAAGTCCCCTGACGCTGACTGGAGTTGGCTAAGCAGAAGTATTGTGCTGCAGGACGCCATGACAGAAAACATGCAAATATGCTGACATCAAAATACCTTCTGTAGCCGCAGCAAATACACTTAAACAAAAACTGGGACGGAATTTATCGCAGTGGACTGTCAGCGACGGTTGGGTCTTTTCATAATTGGCTTTTCTATTTCTGGCCTTTTTATCGAATATATATAATTCGGTGATAAACATAATGCAGCAGAAAAAAGCCTGCTTGACAATAATGTCTTGCTTAGGTGGTTTAACAACAGCAGTCTTTTCAAACCCATTGCAGATGTCTCTTTCATATTTATCGTAATCTCACAGACAAAAAAGCCAATAAAAAAACTGCTTAGTCAAATCTGCTCATTTAAAAACAACCAGATAAACATGCGAGCAAAAACTCTATTCTTGTGCAGCCAACTGCACATCAGTAGCCTTGTATTTTCGAACAAAAAAAAGCGATTTTTTTTTTTTTTTTCCACAAATGGATTTGCAGTGATGGTTGAAGCTTTTTTGTCCCGCGTGGCGCTGTTATTTTGATACACAGAGCAAAAATAATTCTCAGTCAATTAAACGGGATTGATAATACAGAGGAGCCGCTGCTGTGAGAACGGCAGAGCGGTCCACATCCGCGCTCATTTGTGGTGGGGATTTGGTGTGCCAGGGGAAAGAAGTGCTGGAGGTGAATTTCGCCTTCCCCCCCCTCCATCGCTTCTGCTTGTGTCTTGCTGAGATTTAAATAAGCCTAAAGATTACTTGAGGGCCTTTGAATGCAAATTTTGGTGTATGCGTAAAGCCCCTCCTGTAAACCTCAGCCTTATCATTTGCCTCCCAGATTAGGGCCTGTCTGAGATGGGGAATCTGGCTCCAGGCCCCCCAATAAGCTGTCGGCCAGGGGGCCACTCCAGGAAGAGGGAGGGAAGGAGGGAGGGAGAGCTGCTGCGGGTAAATGTGCCAAGGTCAATCGCTGCTGCACTCAGAATGGCAAAAAGCAACAGTAAGTGCAACATCCGAGAGTTTACCGTTTGTTTGCTTGTTAGACGAGACGTTCTAAAATCTGCACCAGATTAGACACGTTTAAATCAAGAAATTAAAACCCACTTCTATTATCCATTGATCTAATGTAAAAGAATTTCCAGTGTTCTTTTATTCATGATTGTGTCATCATTAGCCAAAATCACAAGACTTGTACCATCTTCAGGACTTTGTTAGGAGTTCAGCAGGAGTTCATTAAAGGGTTACCAAACAGGGAAGTTGGAGGCTGACTCCATTCTCAGACCAGATTTAAAAAATGCCAAAAGGGGGGCAGGGCTAGTGGATTGAGCAGTGGGGGTGTGGCTTGGATCTATGATTGACAGTCAGGTTAGCTTTATTTATCGTACGCTGGGTCTTCTATGTGGAGAGTGGTACCGGGCAAAGAGATGCAAGTTTCGTCACAGAACGTTGAGGAGTTTTTGCCTGGTCCAGAACCTTATTGTTTCAAGCTGCTGTCTCAAGACACTCCTTTTGCATTGCCCCACATGGGCGGGGCATAGATGGGCGGGGCTTTTATACCAGACCTCAGAGCATGATGACGTGAAACTTACACCAGATGACCAATTAAATCAAATTTTCAAAAAATGGGCATTCCTGTGTACATTGCTGAACTTTTTTAACTCCCTACTCACTTTGGGTATAAAAAGTTACACCATCACTTTTGCCGGGTAATTTTTACCCGATATACCCAATAAAAAGTATTTCTCACAAAAAATAGTTCAAAATATGACAACATGAGATCAATTAGAGTAGTTATTTTTTTATTTTTAGCAGTGGTCTATGAAACAAAATGAAAAATAAATACATAGGAAGATCCTTAAAAACAGGCTTAAAAATGGCTAAAAAATGAAGAATTGAAGAAGAAAAAATTCTGAAAAAAGCTAAAAAAATTGATACTGGTGACTTGATCTTAGGTCCATCCATTCCTGGGACAGAGACTTTACTGAGGGACCATGACACTCAGAAAAAATAGCATATTGAAATTCAGGTCAATACTTTTGCTCCCCCAGCGATAGTACTATGGGGTTAAAACCGGTCTCTGAGGTCTTCAAAACAAAATCTGCTACAAACTCCAAAAACTTGCTATAAAACCAGACGAGACCTTACCCTTCAAGCTGTTGCTCACCGTCTTTGGAACAACCTCCCTTTATCAGCACGACAGATCAACTATGTTTTAAAAGACAGGTCAATTCAGAAGAGCCTTTAGAGAGTTAATCTGTTTATGTCTTTTATTGGGTCTTACCTTGCTTTTACTGGTTTTCATTTTTGTTTGTCTGCAATATGTGTATGACTAGTTGTAACTTTATGTTTTATACCGTTTGTGAAACACTGTGATTTTATCTGGGGAAAAGTGGTATAGAAAGAAGCATTTATTTACTAACTCACTGAGAGTTCTCTGTTTACATGCTCTCCCTCCAGCTTACAGCCCCTCACACCCCCATCCTGACATTACTGGTGTTACAATAATGGTGAGCAATATTGAAGCTATCTAACTGTACAGTTTTGATCCAGATTCAGGCTTAGATAGAGAAAACAAAGACGTATATGAATCTATTTGTCTGAAAGTGGATGTATACGATTGGAGTTTGTGGTCACAAATACGATCTTTTTCAAACTGCATTTTTTTCATCTGCTCCTGATTCATAGTGATTTGAATAAAGAAATACTCAGAAATGTAATTTTAAGCTTAATTAAATGCCACAAGAACACGTTACAAACACAATTTTCATCAGAGTGGGTCTTTAAAGAAAAACTGACAATAAATGTCTTGCAGCCCATGAATTAGAGAACACTTTGGTGTGCAGCTACAACACTTGGCTCAATATCCTCCTTTTTTATTTTTTTATTTTAGATGAACAGATGCTTAGAATGGCTTTGAAAGGTATATTGGCTCTGGAAGAAAAAAAAATCCAAGAGTATTTATGTCCTGAAACATGAAAGGATTCTGGCTTGTGGATGCATTTATATTTGAATGGCACCCACTTCATTACTTAATGATTTCAAAAGGCTGTTAGGAAGCTGAGCGGGAGCCAACAAACCCATGACCCTGCTGAATCAATGTGTTTAACAGGCACAGGCTCCGCTTTGGGCAGCTCACATCATGGGAATAAAGCCTCTCACTGGAACTGATAAAGGTACATCAGCCCAGATTAAAATCAACAAAGTTCTATTAAAAAAAAAGACTTCTAAGATTTGAAATCAATTATATAATCATTTATTTTTCTTATGTTTGCTTTTTTAAAATTATTCTTTGCTCACCAAGAGTAACTTAGAAAAAAAAAGTAAACCTATCGCTGAGTACCTGCCTAAAACTAAACGTGCCAGCAGAAAAAGGCGACCCAGAGAGACGCACATTATGAAACACAAGTAATGGAATTCTGTCATTCAGACTGAGGTTGTGTTGACATTGATGTTGCTCCCCAGTTCATTTAAACATATGGATTGCAGGAGCAGACAGCCTCTGTACACATGTAGGATATAAAATAGCACTGGAGTGTGTATCAAGTTTGTTACAACCCAGATGTCAGCGTATTTGTGGTGCTACTCCACTGTTAATCTGACAATCATGCAGGAATTTTTGAAAAAAAGATGCTGACAAAGAACATCAGGAGGCGTTTACGTCGCCTGTGCCTAAATTTAGAAAAATGCAGAGCAGATGACAGCTTTCCTTGCAGGTGTGAATGAGTGCGTGTAAATACTTACACACCGGCCGCACAATCAAGCGGACACTTTCAATGAAAAGTCAATCCAAACACACGCACACTAGAATTCCTGGCCTCCATGCACAGAGCGCACGTTGCTACACAAGTTTTTAAGTGGGCGCGGAGCGGTCCGTCACATGCAGCACAACATGAACCGAGTATGAAAGGATTAGTGATCGTTTCAGTCATTTCAGTATTATGTATAATTGTTTATTTGTATTTAATCCTTCTGTTAGTAGGAAAACAGAAAACATATTTGGACTTAAAATACCTTTAATTCACTGTGTTGGAAAAAAATCGTCAGAAATCGAAATAGTGACTTTAAAACTGTGAATCGAACCGTGGCAAGGTGTTTATACTGGGGTTGAAGGGCATGATGACGTGAAACTTCTGAAATGTCGTGGGACTTGCACCAGTTTACCAATCCCAAAATGCAACTGTAATACCCCGTTTCAGCACACAAATGGTTTTTGACTGTAATTTTAGGAACTAAATATATTTATTTTAAATTGTTAAAAATGTGGCAAGGACCAACAGACAGCACCATTTATAGAGGTCAACTGCCAAAATAGTTGATTTAGTGTTTGTTTACCTTTCAATATTTTTTAAGAGAATATTGCAGATGGCGAAGAGGAATACAGCCGCTTTCTTGGCCCTTTTTTTTGTTTTAATGGACTTCCATAAATCAGTTTCAACAATGTGTTGCCTTAACTGTTCCATAAAAATTGCTTTGGACCTACAACCAATGGTGGCCCAAAAATGGTACTGTTCAGTCCAGCTAAATGGGTCCATTTTATAACAGAAACGCTCAAAATACCGCACCGGGCCATATCGTACTGCTCAATGGAAACAAGGTTTTTTAGACCCAATACTTCTCAAGAGAATGTCTGTGGGTAACCATAAACTTTGTTTTTCAAACCTCTCCTGTATACTTCAGTATAAACTAATCCAGAGCTGTCTTGGAAACAGCTTTTACCAGTTATTGCTGGAAATTCAGCTTAAAGCAATTCTGTAGCGGCTTAAACGGCGAGTAATAATGGTATAGTACCGGCTCACTGCTAAGCAGCATGACTTTTGCGGTTACACTGCTCAAGGGCACTACTGCTTCGATTTTCTGGGCGCATTCATTTACTTCACCATTTCTGAAGTTCTTATCTTGACTTAAATGCCCTAATTTCTCCAACCTATAAAAATAACTGTGAAAAGATATCAGCCTATCATACCATTTAAATATTAGGTCTGCTGACTGCACTTCCACTCCCTGATGTTCATGGAGACTGTAAAAAGGGGACATTTCAACCTCCTACACTGTACGTTTGGCAGTGTGGGGGCCGCTGGTGTCATGGAGGACCCGCCTTGTCAAAAGGTCTGGGAAATTGAGGGAAGTCGACGATGGTGGGAGGAAGAGCTGTGACAGCTCTGACTGATGCTGTTGACTATGCTCTTTCTATAACACCACACACACACAAAGATACACCTCTTTCATCCCCTTTTCTATTCCACCATGTCCTTTTGTCATAACCCCACCCCCCTCCTCCTCTCAGGTGCTGAGAAACAATGTGAATGAGGTCGAGGACATGAGGAACCCACCAGAGAGATAACAGATGTCACATGCCTCTTGCACTGCGCTCTGGGGTGACTGGGTGTTTGTGTGTAAGCGTGCGTGTGCTCGCTGTGACAGGTAGCGCGTTGTACTTGAAAGATAAAATGAGGCCTTTTGCTCCCAGAAGAAAATGGAATGAATTAGGATAATACAAGGAAGGAACGAAGGATAAAAAAGAAATATAAAATAATCACGTTGATCGCTCCAATAACGCTCGCCATTTTTGTTGCACAAGTAATGTTAGGTTGGGGGTGTGAGGACATTTTTAAAATGGATCAAAAGATGATTGGAGTGGGACTTTATGAAAAACTCAAGAAAGAAACCCAGAGATTTATGACAAACCAACAAATTATTTCAAAAAGAAACATTGTATTCATTGTAAAAATCTACAAAAAAAGAGTATCAAACTTTAGCATCTACGTTTAGATATTTTGTATTGCTAAGACTATGGACCAAATGTAGTATTTCAGTTGGATGCTCAGTCATCATTCATTCATGGATCTTCTTGACTACATTGGAGGTTATAGTGTCCACAAAGACTGAGGGGATTACATTTGACCATCTAAGAACACCATAATTGCTACTTAGCTGCATAAATGTATGTTCTCTGGGAAAATAGCATGACAACAATGACACACTCACCTGTGAATTAACTTATTATAAACCCCCAGTGATAGCAGACATACCCCGTCCCTGCAACACATGAAAGTGATTCCCTGTGTGATGTCTTCTCCTTTGAAAATGCGCATATTCATTATTCAGGATGGCTTGCCAGATTAATAGAATATGGTGCAGATTAACCAGCGAGCCGTCTGGTGGTCTTGTCTTTTATCCAGCTTAAAGAGTGTCACGCAGACACTTGAAGGCAGCTATCCCAGGTGGGTCTACTGAAAGAGACGAGCTACTTTCATCTCTTTTTATCCAATGCAAATAATTAGAGACAGATACATCTATTTTTAGGCTATATATCTTTACAATTATTTATCTATTGTTGCTTTGTGGTAAACACCTGATTCCAACTTTTCCTATAGGCTTTACCTAGTAAGGCTGTTGAGTCACAGAATTCAGAGAAAGTTTCCGTTAGAAGTCCATTCACTTTTTCCATATTAAAAGTAACTTATATACATTAAATAAAGAGCAGGAAGCACAGTAGTTGTCACGTTTTGCTTTTCATTGACATTAAAACCTGAATTGAGAAAGGTTTGAGTTAGCTTTGAAATGGCCTTGAGACAGCTTTGACACAGACCAGAGAAAACTTTAAGTCAACCTCAAGACAACTTTAAGACAGGCACAAGGCGATTTTGAGACATATTTGATATGGGCTTGAGAAAGCATTTAAGGACCGGTCCCATAGGATTTGACGGTAACATCACGGGTAAAAAAATTTGGAAAATCTGCCACACGCACTTAAATGCTCCAACTTTATGCATGTTTGTGGAATAGCAGTGATACAGACGCTGGAGTCCATTCCACTGCCACTTCACTGCCAGAGAACTGCGTAAGTGTGTCCTCCCACGCTCAGCCGCTAAACAGACGCTGCAAGCAGTGGTACAAACACACTGACCTGAGACAGGTTTGAGACAATTTTAAGACAGGTTTGAGAAAATTTAAAGTTAACCTCAAGACAACGTTGGTACAGGTTCGCTACAATTTTGGGACAGGCTCAAAACAGTCGTCAGACACCAAGCAAAAATAAAAAACACTAAGAGAAAAATTGGGAATTCATTAAAAAAAATAGCAAAGTGAGAGCATACTCTGCAACTAATGTGAGGACAATCTCAGCAAATATTTCTGGGCATTTGGAAATAAAATTTAAATTACTTTGGAAGCCCAAAATGATCAAAATTTGGGTTAAAAATCAGAGGTACATTCCCTTTCAGTAGCCCTAACCCTTAAAGGAAGCCTTTATTTTGCACAAGGTGAGTCCTGAACTATAAGCAGCAGGGTCCCAGTTTGATGAAACAGAATTGTGAGGAAAAAACCTTGAGTTCAAAACTTTCCAGAGCTTCCAAAAACAAATACAGTTGCGGCAAAAACCACGTCACTTCACACATATATCTTAATCAGTTTGTTATTAGTCTTTTTGCATCTCTCGGCCGTTTAACCTGCGCTGGTTATTGAGGTTGGCGTGGTCTTTCATTTGAAGGTGACATCACTCTTGGGATTGTGATGTGATCCTGTTCACAAGGCTGAGAAGCCACAACATGTGCGTGTTTCACATGTGTTGACAATTACTCCACCGGAGAAAGAAGCAGGACTAGAAAGTGCACTTGAGCCTCTGTTACATAAGCCTACAATCAGAGGTTATGGTAATAATTCAGATTATGGCAAGGACTAATCAAGGGAGTCTTTCATCTTGCAGTGTCATGAGGAGTTAATTCATCATCTTGCCACAGAGTTGTGTACTCTGACGCTGAGGTCTTTGGGGTTTGTAATGAAGATGTGACCTGAGCTTGTATACAGGTGAAAGATGGCAGAATAGGGGAACAAGTTTGAAAATGTACTTAGATATGTTTCCATAAATAAACAGTTTTTTGTTTCCTATTTTTTTCCACGCAAGTAACCAAAGACTTCTCTTGAATTTTGTTTTCCACATCAGGACCATATACTGTATGTTTCAACAAATTTCCGTGTTTAATAACACGCTTCTTCCTTCCACTTCTTACTTAACTCTAAAGCCTTTGACACACATCAGATATTTGTTGTGTTCAAGAACGTGCTTCTTCTTTAATGCACAACCACACACTAGACAAGCAAGGAGGGGATTCTCCTTTTTCAGTCATTTACTTGCCAATGTTCACCACCAACAGTTAGAAGAAACTTGGTCCGAATCCAAATGTCTCCTTAACCCTACGGCTTCTGCCTACCCCTCCAATTGTTGGGCCATTTGGAGGGATAGTGGTATCCAAATTTTTTTTAAGGGGTAGGGACTTGTGGCTGTGTATCCTTCCACTGCAAGGGTGACCTTGCAGTGTGTTGTCCCGGGGAGGAGAAATGCATTTCTTATAGTACTACAGTACAGAAGTTTACATTCATATGTAAGTAACGACTTTTTTTTTGTTTCAGAAAGACTTTATTAAAGTTAAAAAAAAACAATATTATGTATTTTCTTAGCGCTGGCAGTTATGCGATAATATAGATGATATGGGACTGTTTATGATATCACTGTGGGCTAGCAACATCCAAATTTGAAGACACTATCTTAACATAACTACGCTTGGAGGGCAAAATGTAGGGGTATGCAAAAAAATTGGATTCTGCCTTGGTGCAAAATGTCAAAGTGGTGTGAATCTTACTCTAGAGTTTCTTTCACAGCTCTAGTCTGATATATAAAAGACTTGGTGTCACAGAGTTCTTGCCGGGCATAAACCGCAATTATTAATTTCTCCTCCACTATCTATTTTCAATAGGTTGGCACATCCGTAGATTAAAAATGTACGCCATCAATACATCCCTACTAAATGTGAGTTCCTGATAGGTCAAAGTTTGACTCTTTAACCGTTTCCCTAGATTTCAACGCCTTCGTGACTCTCTTTCTTGGCTCCCCCGACTGTGCCATATAGTGCTGTGCGATGATGCACGGCCGTCACCTGGCTGGACGTGTGCGAGTCCTTTTGTTTGGACCTTTTTGTCTATGTTACATCAATGGGCTTTTATGTTGATGTGTTTTTGCTTGTACTTCAATCTATGCCGTTCTACTACTAAATCTATCTATCTATCTGTAGTTATCTATCAATCAACTTTTAATTGGAATTGGGTGCTTGAAAGCGTATTACTGAGGACAATGTCAACGTAGCTTGACGGTTACTTTGTGGTGTAAGAGAAAGCCTTTGCCTTCTTCTGCTAACAACCAACTGCAGCGGTCTTCATTCCCCACATGGAGCAGAAGCAGCTCAAAGAACCACCGCAGGGACATTGTAAAAAGGCCTTCACAGGATATTGAAATAATGAATGTTTGCAAAACAGGATAGCCCGACTCAAATCATTTCCTCATGTATTTGTCCTGGGCGCTCATAAAGTCGTCTGAGAACACTCAAAGTTGTCTGCAGGCTGTGAATCCCATATAGCACAAGGCCCATAGAAAAGAAACATTACTGCTAACTACTCACTTATGTGGCCAGGTCTGCCAGGCAACCTGAATCTGCTCTGATTTTTGGCCTATCAGTTTTGAGACTTGGGGCACACAGGCAGTGAATTAATGGTCAGGAGATTTATTTGTTTGGTGTAATAAGGACTGTAAAACAGTAAGAGTTCTGTGCAGCCTTGCAGACCTCCTGCCCCGTGGGTACAATCAAATGCTACCAGTAAATCAATAGAGCTGGAAGAGGTTTTTATAACCTAGGTTTAACACTAAGCTCTAAGTGCTACAGTGGCAGGTCATTTGTTCATTATCCCAACTTATCACAATAAACAACGGTGACTCTGATTGGACCACTCTGCAACTATGAGAGGCAAAACTAGAGGGGACAAAAGACGAAAAAAAAAAAAAAATCTCAGGTGGGCAACAGGGCTGCTAATAAGGGAGGAAGAGAGTGGGCAGGAGACAGGGGAAAAACCAGAAGATTAACCGCTGTAATTAAGAACAGGAGCACAGAAAAGTATGGGACAGTGCAAGGAACAGATGTGTGTTGCTGGAGCTGTACAAGCTGTCAGTTTGGTCTAATGAGTTCTCTTTTTTAATCCTTAAATCACTGACACCTCTTTTAGGAGCCACCAACAGGACTTAGTTTTTCAAAGTTTAAATACAAACTTTTTGTTTCTTGGTGATCAGCTTACTGACGTTTAACTAAAAACAATAAAGGAATAGATATTGCAGTCAAACAAGATAAAGGATTTTAATAACTTTCAGTGACTTTTAAAAGAAAAATACACTAAAGACATAAAACAGAAAGCTTGGTCTCCAGAACTACTTCAACTGGTGTTTAACTCGCCACAATATTTAAAAGTAAATGATTAAAACAATATGTATTATTTATTTATTTATTATATTTAAATGTGTTATTACAAACTGACTCTTGTTGGGCTACATCTCATTAACTAACTTGCTTGTTAATATCTCAAAACTAACAATCTGAAATTCAATTTTTAAGAAATGAAAGGTTAGCCGTTTTTTAGATACAGTTGAGGAGCAACAACGTTTTCTATGGGGGAGGTAGAGGACTTTGAAAGGGTGTCAAATGAAATCAGAAAAGAGAAAGGCCATTACAAATTAAATAATCAAAAATGTGAGCTTCAAGCTGTTTTAATGTTATCATACAAAGTGCTTTTGTAATGTTTTCAATGCTAAAGAAGCTTGTATTGATGATTTATCAATCCTTGTCATTAATGAAACTAATATTAGGTACAAAAAAAAATGCTAGTGGCAGCTGCTGCCAATACATTGAGCCTGGAAATGTTTACATATGTGTATTAGTTAAGTCAAATTTACAACTTTTCACTTGAGCTAATGACCAAGGACACTCAGAGAGAACTTTAGGTAAAAAGTACGATTTAGGTTAGCACTTTGATACAAGCGACCTTAAAAAAACAATTTGATAAAAAAAATGAAGGCTGATTTTAGAAAACAGAACTAAAGTTTAATTTTCTTCTACAATTAAAAATGAATAAATATTTAATTTTTGACAAAATTCATACCAAACTAATACATTTAGCTCAGTTAGCATACTTTTTGGTCTTTAGCTTTTATGCTAGCGTCAGCCATCTTGGAAACCTGACCACAGTTTAGATTAAATATTCTATTAAAATTGCATTTTTTATATATTCTCCCAAAAAAACTAAAATTTTACAGACAAAAATGTTAAGTATTAAAAAAATCAGATATAAAAGCCAAAGTTACAGGATTTTAAGTTGAAACTAAAAATAAAATATGTGAAACTCATTGCGTAAAGCCACTTCTGAGCTCGTTTATTAAATTAGCATGTGGGGGTGGGGGTGTTGAGTGGGAGGGCTTATGCAATGTATTGAGGCTGGAACTGTGTATATGTACATATTACTTAGGTCAATTTTTGTAATATTTCAGCTTTTCACTTAAGCTAACAATCTAAGACGGTCGGACACCTTTAGATAAGTAGTACAATTTAGGTTAAATGTTTGACTAAATTGATACCAAACTAATATATTCAGCCTAGTTAGCATACTTTTTACGCTTTAGCCCTTATGCTAGCGTTAGCCATCTTGGAAATCTGACCACATGAGGTAGTTTAGATTAAATTTTCTATCAAAAATTGTTTTTTTTATGCTCCAAAAAACCAAAAATAATTACTTATCTATATTAAAGACAAAAAATTGAAATATTAAAACAAAAACAACATCAGATATAAAAGCCAAAGTTACAGGATTTTAAATTGAAATAACAAAAAAAATGTGGAAGTCACTGCTTAAAGCTACTTCTCCACTTGTTTATTAAATCAGTCTTTAGTCTATGTTTTTTTTAATGATTTGAGTTTTGAGATACCATTTCATAAAACTCAGCTTAAAAACTTAAAAAGACATGCCTGTGCAAAAGAACCAGCAACCAACTAGAATCTGTATGATATTTAAACCCAGGCTTACAGACCATAACTGTTCGGTCTCACTTATTCAAATTTATTGTGTTTAATTTATGACTCTCGTACAGGAGCTTGGCAACTGGAGTTTGTAATTATGCAACACAGCCCCCTCTTTTTACTCTGCAGCCGACACGCTACTACATAATTTACATGTCTATTAGCTCATCAATTACTCTGTAATTACGAAGATGCACAACCAGTTTTTTAGCATAATATAAAGCAAATCTTCAAATGAATAACTGAACAAACAAACAAGCACAAATATATGTTAATTGATATTTTGGGATGTGACCAGCTGTCTCTAACATTTTTTTTCTCCAGAATATTATTTAGAAAAAAGCTTTGTTTCCCTCCGCATTTGTTTACCCAAATTTCTCTGTTCTGCAGCCCATCTCATGATTCATTACTGTGATTAATACGCCTATCATGTGGAACCAAAATTCTGTACCACTGCGTTGCAAGACTCATCGCCTCTCCCACAAGCCATCCCCAGGATGCAAAATGAAGCTGCGGGAATCTGTCCCTGCTCGCTCTCTCGGTCTCTTTCACTTGTTGATGAATTAATGACAGCGCGATTTTGGAAATGCATTAAGTGCAATAAGTATTGCTGTGTAAATGAAGAAAAAAACACAGACAGTGATGTAGGACAGAGACATTTATAGCCCTGCATCCAGACCTCCATCTGTATGCATTACAGAGAACAGGCTGTGAAACGAAAATATCTGCTGGAAGTAGACAATAGAAGTGCTGATGATCCTTCTGCATTATGGCACATATTCTAGTGAGATTTCAGACGGATGAACTACTAGGGAGGAGAGTGTATATATATATATATATATATATATAAAATCATATACAAGTCCAACTGCAGGAAAAGTTGCACTTTTGGGAGATAAATATGCTTCTAAAACAACTCCATCAAGCCCAGTGTAATGCTGTGTTCACACCTAATGCGTTTTGTGCGTCATATTTACGTCTTGTGCCTCTTTTTCGATGCAAATAAAATGACCCAAAAATGTGTTCATGGACACTCCCACCACGTGTGGAAGGAGCCACTGTCAAAAGTTAACCATGGAAGCTATGTCTGTATATCTCATTTACAATGCATGGAAGACAAATGATGTTGAAAGATT
>NC_050533.1:11431712-11446042 GCF_002922805.2 Oryzias melastigma
GTCAAAAGTTAACCATGTAAGCTATGTCTGTAAATCTCATTTATAATGCATGGAACACATGGATGACATTGAAAGATTGAAAGAGCAGGTTTATTTATTTTAATGAGCTCTACAAAAACATTGGTAGTCATGTCGCCCTGCCTGAGTTCATGAAATCATTCAGGTGCATAATCTAATAGAAGTTATGTCTGAATAACGGCAGCTTTCAGCGGTACTTCTGTGTTTGTGACCCAGTTTAATGACTCACTGTAATCCATTAGTCCGAAGAGGGAAAAATAAAAAATGAGAATAAAATTTGAAGATTTTTTTTTTTTCATTTTCTATATACGAATAAGAGAAATATGAAGTTCAAGACTTACAATCAGTAAGTACTACAACCAGATTCTCCTCCATGTTGGTTTTGGATTCACTTGTTGACCAGATTACACATTCTCACTCTCAACTCATCATATATGGACATATGGTTCAGGCCTCCTCTGTTATGGGTGTCCTCAATTTGTGTTTTTTTGACGTGCTGGCAGTTCCCATTAAATCATGGGTTCCCATCGAACGTGCCACTCCTGGCCAGTTTAGAATAGTCTGGGCAATTCAAGTAAGCATTTCCATTGAGTCTTGGACCATCAAGGCGCATGCGGGTTGTAGACGTAGGTGTGTGTCATAACAGTACAGATATAGCAGTTCTCTGTATTTGCGGATTCGGTGTGTCTCTGATTTCTAACCCCCGTGAATAAGGGGGGTATACTAAGTGCAAAGAATATTATATTCTTTGCAAGACAATTGCAGGAGATGAAGAAGAATACAGCCAAAAAACTGGACAAAACTTTCGACTTGGATCTTGAGTCGGTGGTTGATGGTAGGGCGCTTGCTGTTGTTGTAATACCTTTCCGCCAATCAACTAATTTTAATGTGCAACGACTGTAATGCCGCCCTAACTGATCCGTTTCATTTTTCTATGGACCTACAACCAACAATGATACAAATTGGTCCAGTCTAATGGGTACATTTTATAAAGGAAACGCTAAAAATATAGTTCTGGTCCAGTTCAGTTTGGACCGCTCAGTAGAAGAGAGGCACCTGAGAGGTACCTGTACAGGTCCTTGTCCCAAGGGTTGGGGACCCCTGATTAGCGTAGGTATTTTTTTTCCTGCTTGTGGCCCAGTATCAGTTCGCAGCCCTAATCAGGGTTGGAGACCCCTGATTTAATCAGAAAGCTAGCACGATAAAAAATGACGAGTTGGGGAAACCCGAAACTACAAAAAGTGACCTAATCATATGTCCATATGTGACAAGTTGGGATTGAGAATTGGACTGTGCGTCACTTCTTCCTCGTTGCTCTCAGTAGTAAATACTGATACACACACACACCTACAGTGCCTTTCACCGATTGTTAAAATAACAAACATTTGAGCCTATTTATATATATATATATATAAATACACATTTGAGTCACACTCCCAACAAAAATATGAAAACAAATGCAGCTTGTCCTCCAAAAATTGTAAATACATGTTAAACATTTTAACAATGTAGTTTTTAAAAATAACTAAAAAAAAATCTACCTTTCAGACATTTATTTGACAAATCCTAGTTTCAGTAGTTGAGGTGCTCATTTCATCATAGGACCCAACTTTTCCTTGGCCTACATAAAGTCAGCTTACTCAGCGATCCCTGCAGTCATGCTGCTGGTGTTTTGGCTGCTTCAGGTCAGAGCAGTGATACATTCGTGGAAGTTTAGAGAAGTGGGGGTCTGGGACTTTGCGTGAAACAGAGATGAGCAATGGAAACTGCGGTCAGCACCAGAGAGCAGCTGCAACTCTTAAACAGGCGTGGACAAGACGAGAGAAAAAAAAAAAGAAAGAAAGAAGTCTTAGGCCCTGAAAAGCGTCTATTTTGGGAGAGGACTTGGGGGAGAGGAGTGGGAACGTGGCCGAGCAGCAGTTCAGCAGCACATGTGGGTGTGCTGCGAGGCTTGTTGAGTGCTGAAGAAGCAGTGCAGGCTCAGCAAGAGCGCCGGAGATGCATGCGGGAAAAAAGAAAAAACAGTTTTTAATGTTCTGTACGCTTTGAGAGTTTCTGTGAAGCTGAACTGTACTCGTCCAGGAAAAAGACATGTGGTGAGCCGCCATTGCGTAATCCTCTTGAGACGCGGTTAGAGGCTCGAAAAAGAAAAGAGTGAAAGAAGGGAGGGGAGGGACTCCAGCCCGCTCTTTGTCCATCAATAAAACCTGCCTCTTAAGTTTTGTCTTCCTCTTCACACCTCTGACCTCAGAATGATGCCTAATTAAATCTTTCAGTTCAACTGAATGGATTTTTTGTGAACACACAAGAAAAAATGCCTCACATGTTGATATGTATATTAGCCTCATTGCTTTCGGGCTCCACTTATTGACAAGCATCGTCTGGCACCTCAAATTATTGTCTGCATAATTGATCCGATTGATCAGGCTCAATAAAAATAAGCAAAACGACTGTTTTAATGGGTGAAAATGTCTCCCAGGGATCACTGCTGATTATCTCCCTTCAGGGTTGGACTGTTTTGTTTTTTTGTGTTGGGTCGTGCACCGGCTGGCCTGAGCTGTTTACATTTTAATCTGGCTTTTATTTGTGTTTTGAGTTCCAAACATTCCTGCCATGAGACTGCAATCCCCTCATCTGCCGTGTGTCTCCGCAACGAAAATAAATGATTCGGTACCCAAGCCACTCGGAATGCCAAAGGTCACAAGGGGTCAAAGCTGCAAAAGCCGGCCAAATTAGGTTTGGGGACGCCAAATGCTCCGTTTCTCTATATTTGATTACTGGAGACTCGTGAGCCCTGAAAGAAAAAGGGGAAAAGATTTATTGTTGACTTTGGGTTGACATCAGTGTGAAATCTGAAGGTGAACACAGACTTCAGTGATCGAGTAACCTTTAAACAGTTCCCGAGGAACTTTCAGTTTGTGTGGATAACAGAAGCTCCATATTTTGTGTGACGTGTGCAAAATTTTTATAGGTTACTTCAACTTTGAAAAAAAGATGACAAACAAACTGCTGTATTGTGTGTAGTTTTACTTATTAGTAGGGGTGTAAGAAAGTATGTAGCCAGTGAAATATCACGATATTTCATTTGGCAATACTTATGTTGATTTTATTTATTGATTTTTTTTTTTTTTTATTGATTCACCAGGTCAAAATACAACAAGCTGGGGACACCCAAAATGTCTAAAAGTGACACAGGAAGGGGACAAAACCGTACTTCCATATATGAGTTGGGAGAGAGAATGTGTAGCATCAAGCACTGCGGATTTGTAGTTTACTAGAGTTGTACTAAAACGGTCTGTTCCAAGTAAATACAAACAACCAGAGTTCACACATAAGGCATAAAGTGAAATTATGTGATATGGTCCAAAAAGTACTTTCGTTTGACAAAATCTTACACTCTCACAGTTGAACTATTCTCGACGGATTCATAGAAGAAAAGTTGGCAGCATGACATCACAGACAACCTTTACCCATGAGCCTCTCTTGTGGAAATTAGGAATGTACCATCCTGCATTGTAAATTTCCAGGTGATTTTATTTATTCTCCAGTGAACGCCGGAAATGTAGATTAGACGGATCAATGCTGGAGAGTTCACTTCTGTCCACCTAATCATTTGCTAATGGCTACTATCAATTGTCCTCCTATGGCTTCTGCAACAAACAGTCTTTCAATTAAAGGGAACAGACACATACTGTACCGAAGTATTGATTAAAAGTGTTCCAGCCTGGGATTCCAGGTAAACGTATTGATCACGTCTTGCATGGTAAATTGGATTTATTTCACATCATCTGTCTTGGTTATTCATGTATTCATAACCGCTCAGTATTTTTTTAAGCATTTTTAATGATATTGCTTTTGGATAAAATATTAACTGTCACCATTCTCTCTCCAAGAACAGTGTGTCCTTTTCTTGCATCAAACCAAATAGTGAAATAAATCTGAGCAGACAGAGAGAATGGAAGAAAGAATAACAGACTATAATGTGTGGTGCTGCCTGGCCTGTTATGCGTGGCGTGGCTTGTATGTCACACGGACCCAACAGCCGCTTGCACTTTTTTTGAGCTTGTCCCTTATTTATTTATTTGCTCTACAAGCCTTACCTGCGCCCACATCCTTGTGCCGGCATCGACATGTACAACAAAACAAAAGAAGATCTGCTTTTGGAGTGCCCTTATTTATTCATGATGCCCTGCAGTCTGCCTGTCCATTCCAGGTATTATTTCGATGTTTCTGTTTGGGTTTTTTTTGTCTTGAACAGTGACTGGCTCAAACAGACTTCCATATAAAAAACAGAGGTGGTGGTGATGCTTATGTATGAGGTGCAGCTATTTGTGCATTAATGCTTGCTACTGTCTCCTGGCTTATGTGAAAAACAAAGTATAGCTTTTTTTCTGTTTTCCTATTTTTTTTTAGTTTGAAACAGGAATCTATGCAACCATGAAGGACAATGTAAACAAATGGATGGTGAGATTCTGCAAAAAGTTTGTGGAAAACTATGATCTATGAAAATATGGCCACTTTTTGACTAGAACTACATTACATATACTGTACTTTTAACTGAGATCAAACATTTCTGGGTTTTAGCCGATTTACTTTCATTTTTTCTGTTTTTCCTTAAAATATTTTCCAATTTATATGGTTCACATCCCTGTGTCTTTTGTAACTTAGAGCTGTCTTTTGACTGGGAATCAGCTCATGATGAGGGAATGGGTTAGCCAAGATCCTTCCTTCAATCTGATACTCCTTTTGTTTTTAACATGTTCTTGTTGCAGATGATTAAGCTTAAAATTTGGTTTGAGCATTTCTTTATTCAAATCATTGTGAATTAGAAGCAGACAAAGAAATGCAGTTGGAAAAAAAATCTGTACCTGTGACATAGATGCTACCATTGGTAGCCACAAGCTCCTTGCTCTGCTCCATTCTGAAGCATCCACTTGTAGATGACTAGATCTATAGTATGTACGCTTTTATTTTTCTTGAATGAGCTGGTATGTGGCTCAGAACTAAATGGCTGGATAGCTTTAATGTTGCTCGGTAAAGTTCTGTTGAGGTTGTGAGAGGCTGTAAGCTATAGCGGTAGAGATTGTAAACAGAGGGCAATTACTCTTTACGGACTTTACTATCAAAGTGTTGCAAATCAGCACAATGCTGCTTTTGTTTGCTTCAAAATTCACTGTAATTAAGTTAATTGAATAAACGATTAAATAACTACGGTAATTCAAAAACAACGTCAACACCGGAGTTAAAGTCCTGGTGTTAAAAGAATACGTTTTTGAGGAACACTGCTGGCAGAGACATTCCCTCCTTTGAAAACCCATTATTGGCAGTTGGCTAGATTTCTTTCATATGTTTATTTTTCAAACCCACTCAATCCCTTTTGGGGTAAAAGGGATGCTGGAGCCTATCCCAGTTATAGTTGGGTTTGCCCGTCATTTGCAGGGATATACAACAACTCACATTGACTTCTAAAGACCAATACAAAGTGACCAACTGACCTTTAAGGCCCATTTTTGGTCTATGTGAGGAATCCAGAGCGTCCAGACAAAACTGAGAAATTGAGTCATAAAATCTTCCAAATCCAAGTGGCCTCATCGGGCAGGAAAACATAAAAATTCCACCAGGACCTTAAAGCTATGAGGTGAGAGTGCCAGCGACTGCTGTGGAGTTTGAGTTTGCTAACTTAGCACGACTATTTTAATGTGAAGTGGAGCCTTCCAAGTGACTGAACAGTAGCAACACTTCTAAGTTTTTCACGCAAAGGTTTTTTTGCTAATTTCAATAAACTTCTTTTTTTTAGTTTTACCATCTTCATCACTTTCTTTGAGTGACCCTTTATAATTGTTATTGGTATGATAAAAAGTGAACAATAATTTAGCATTATGCAAAAGGGATTCCAGACCTTTAAATCACTTTAAAGCTCATGCAAAACACAACATGTGCACTGTAAGCTCTCCTGGCATTGATGCTCACTGATGTACTCCACCTCCCCTTGGGCCGACCTGTCTGGATCATCTTATCTAAATCCCATCCATCCATCCATCCCATCACACACACACACTACACCATTATTCTCCATAATAAAACCGTCTTAGCTGAGGGAGGCTGTTTGATTGCGGCTAGCCAGCAACCTGGCTATTCATCATAATATAATATTCCCCCTGCAGTCTGTACCTGTCTCCCACTGACAGGAGCGCATCACCCTGTGGGGTCGGCGGGGTCTCCCATCACTGTCCAACCGCCCAGTCTGACTGACGCAAATCCTATGGAATTGGCTGTTTTCAGCTCGGAACACGCGTCCCCTCCTGACACCACCGGCACGTTTGCAAGATCCCCCGGCAACAGTTTCACCTATAGAATCAATGCTGCGTCCGTGGCCTATGGAAGCCATTGATCAGCAGCCTGGTGTCGTGGCCTTTCATAAATTGAGACCTTTTTAGTAATGGCATGTTCCATCACGAACAGGAGGACGTGTGAGAGGAAGAAGCTGGGCGGCAGAGGTAAGACAGCCTGGTGTCACAGGTTTCAATAAAGCCGATTCTTATTGACTGAACGGCTCTGGAATGAAATCAGAGATGACAAGAACCCACCTTTGAAATTGACCTCAAACCCCATCGCAGCAATGGGTAATTGGTACGACTCCAGGGATTTTTGTTTTATCCAAAATTACAAAAGTAAACAGTTGATATGAGGGAGACTTTCCCTATCTTGTGTTAATCTTTTTTTTCTAAAAATCGACAAGTTTTTAGTAGAAACACCCTTCCAAAGTACTCATTAAAATTGATCGTAAACAGCTCATTGTTTGAAATGACTCAGAAATGGTCACTGAAAGCTCACACAGTTCTTCTGGCTGCTCGCCTCCCAGGAATTCTGTTGTCTTACTCCACTTGTGCACATTTGAGACTCTACAGATCTAAAACTAGTGGAAAATCGGCATGCACTGACTTAAGCCTTAGTCCCAACTGCCCTGATGGCTAGATAGGAGCTGGTCTATCATCATAAAATGTGCTTAATTTTATTATATTTTTTATTATTATTTTTATTTTATTTTATTTCACCACACGTCACTGGTCACACTGCCTATCCTGACTGTGCGGGAATGTTGAACTTCCTCGAGTGCCCTTAGGATTCACGCACAAACTATACTCGCATTGTCTAATTTTCTAATTTCTAACAGAGCTGTTCATGTGATGAATGCACTCTCCTTGTGGTCCTTTGGACAGTGAACAGGGTTTTAGGCAGCTGGAAAAAAAAATTTGTACCATTCTCATGCCTCTCACCCGTGGCGTATGGTGAAGTTCACGGTTAGTGAGGCACTGACGTCATCAGTCAGATTTACAAACTTTTAGAAGAAATATTAGAAATATTAAATAAATATTATATAAATAAATTTAGAACTTGAAAGCTCTGATACTATCTGGCAACACTGCCTACAGAGCAGCTCACCATTTGACTGACAACACAAGTGTTTAAAATTTCAATTCAACATTTTACTTCTGTTTACAAACTGTAGCATTAAAAAAAATGTTATGTACTTACTTTTACTTATGAATGAAGTCTGTGTGCTGCTCCTTCTGAAGAAACAAATGAGTGCTCTGTTTGTAGAAGTCTTCTTTTTCTTTCTTCAGTATTCAAAGTCTCTCTGTCTCAGTAGAGATCTCTACCAATGACGTGTCTAAACAAATTCTTGAGTTTAGGGATTTAAAAACGAAATCCCCCATTTAGAAATTGATGCCAAACAACATTAAGAATACTGGACGTCTGCACTTGTTTGGCTATCGCTAAATCTACTATTTTTTAGCCGCGGTGTCACCTTCACTCTCTGGCTCACCGGCGTCCTCTGCTGGTGACATGCATATTGCTTTGAGGCAGGCGGACTGTCTGCCGCACCTAGTGTGTTTTTGAAGCGCATTTTATGCGGATAAAAAGAATAAATAAGTCCCAAAGTGACACCAATGTAATCAGAAAGATAGCAAGAGATAAACAAATCAGGTCAATTTAAAATAAAGCAGATTTTATGATGATAGAAAGACCAAAACAACACAGGTATGCGTCAGCTGCAGCTACTGTCAGTGTGAGGCTGGGGGCGGAGCTGCCTGGGGGCGGAGCTGCCTCACCCACCACGGTCTAGCTGTTTGGACAGGAAAATCGTTATTTTTTTTTTTTTTAACCAAGAAACGTTGTAAACCCGAACAAAAATGGTAATCATAGAAAATAACATGTCTAAAAAAATAACGTTTACATTTTTTTATTTTAAAAAGTATATTCATCTTATTGAATGTATGCATTTTTTTAGCTATATTTTGCTGGTGAGGCTCAGCCTCACCCGGCTCCCCTGACTGCAGGTCACTGCCTCTCACCCACCCTTATATGTTGCCTCAGTATTTCCTATGACCTTTTACTTGCTCTATGCCCATAGAGAAGAAATTTAGATGAACATTTTTGCTCAATGGGCTCACCAAGGGGTCTACAAAGTGATAGTAGACTACCCTGTTGACCACACAGGTTTGCCCATGTTTCACCTGCAGACAGGCCATATCCACATGTAAGGACCATAGACATAGAGAGAACTGGACTGATCACCCTCATGTTCCAAATAGGAAGTGTCCGCTGGTCCCAGAAACCCAAAATCACATAGACTTCAATTGAAAAATAAACTGTTATTACTCAGTCATTCTGTTTGTCAGAATAACCCTTCTTGCTCTGGTGTCTCTTTTAACAAGGTCTTGCTAAACCAAATTTTTATTGCTGGTTATTCTAATTATAAACTAGCCAATCAGATGCCTCAATAAGAGCATGTAGTCCACGGTGACTCCACCCTTCGAAGTGTTTGATTGACAGATTCCGGGACCAATAACTTCTTGCTAACATTGACTTCACAGCCTTGTTTTGTCCATCTATATTCATGTTAATGGGAAGCACAGTTGTGACTAGGGTCTAAGATGGGCCCACAGGTCCAGACAGATCAAAAATCTGCAGCATCCATAAGGGTCGTACAGTTGCATTTAGGGCAGGGGCGTCCAAAGTCAGTCCTCAGGGCCGGCCTCCTGTTGGTTTTCCAGAAATCCTTCCTTGTCTGCTGCCGATTACCTGGATCAGGTGTGTTCGGCCAGTAAGAAGCTTCAATGGCAGCTTGGTTGAAAAAACATGTAGGACACTGGCCCTCAAGGACTGACTTTGGACACCCCTGTTTTGGGGCTTTAATTGAGAATCAGTGTTTTACAAACATAAATGTCAGAGGTTGCAACTGAATACTCCAGGTTAAAATTAGTGCATTGCAATAAAATGTAAGTTTCTGTAAGGAGATTTTTTTTCATTTGTAAAATTTGGTGGAACATTTTTTTAACCAGTATACAGATCAGAATGGAAAAAACAAAAATGTCCGACTTGTTTGGGTTGAAGTAAACATTTTCTGCAGGGATAAAAGCAGAGGGTGTCCTCTGTGTCCCACCTGTCTTCATTCACAGCGCTCCTCCTTCACATCCTCCTCTGCATAATGCGGCCTGTCGTCGGGGTGCCAGACAGCAGTCTGATGTGCTCTCAGTGTGCGCTCCTTCACATGCGCACATCAGCGCAGTCGAATGGAGTCACCCAAACTGACAGCAGATGGTGCTCTTCGGGTGCTGGATGTCTGATCCGTCCTCACAGCCCCGCTCTCTGTGCGGTCTGTCATTGTCTGCCTCCGTCCTCCACTGAGGAGGGCGTTTCTGGACCGCCGTCCCGAGTGCCATCATTTGCAGGAGAAGCTTGGCTCGGCCTCGGACCTTTTTATTGCGGGAGTTAGCAGGAAGCAAGTCAACGTGCAGCACGGATAGAGATCCCAGGGGCAGCTTTTAATGATGTGGCTCGGTGATAAACCTGGGAAGACTGAAAACCGTCCATGTAGTGAGAAAAACAGACACTGGAGTTGTATATTGTGAAAGCCCACTGGAGGAGAGCATGGAAAAGAGCAAAAGTTCACAGATTTAAACACTCTTCAGACATTTGCACTCCAAAGAAACAAAGTTTTAATCTAAATAAATCTTATCTTTAATGCAATTAAGAAAAATAGCGCCATAATTTATTTAGATGTTCACAAGCTCTCTGATTTACTGGAGCAACGCCACAAGCCAATCAGGTTTATTGCAGCGATTTGAATACAATTTTTAGTGTAGACTCAGCAAAGCTGTATTGGTAGTCAATTACAACCTGTCATAATGTGATGGAGGACAGTTTGTAATGATCCCCTTGCACTGCTAAATGTGTGACAGGCCACTTCTAAAAGGGTCAGCCGCTGCGACCTTGAGTCACCGCGGGCTTCAAACGCGCAGTCCAGCCTGTGCGGTCATTCCTCGCGCTCTCGCGGGGAAAATGTCAATGGAGTGTGTGTCTGCGGGCGCCGGTGCAGACAACCATCCCGATGGTTTCCCCATTCTCCCCACACCGTGGAAATCGATGCCGAGGTGATTCAGAAGTTCATTAAGAAAATGAGTCCCAAACCTGTTTGGGGAAAAAAAATGAGAGCAGAGATGATTGGCGGTGGAGCCTTACCTGAGTGACGACTACTGGGAGTCACTCATGCTCACCTGGCTAATGATTATACTCATCCATTATACTGGTCAAGAATATTGATCACTTTCAAGGATTACAGTAGGGATATATTTCACTGCAATAGCTGTACAGTATAGCAAGTTTTACTGAAATAGAAATAAATATCTACTGAAATAGAGGAGCAACTGTGGATTTTACTGTAATGTGATTTGCCAATTCATGTCTGCCATCATTGTTACTACTGGACTCATGTCCAAAAAGTGCATTCATAAACCTGCTACTGCAGCCCATTGACTGTTTTTATTGAAACTAGAGTGAGCAACCTACAGTATTTCCTCTGGCATTCCAAATTGGAAGTACCTGCTGGTCTCAAAAAGTTGAATTCTCTCAGACTTCTATTGAGAAATAAACAGCTATTACTCCATCATTATATTAATCAGGAATAACCATTCTTGCTCTACTACCTCCTTTTTTTATCATGTTCTTGTGAATCCCATTATTTTTTCCATTATATTTTCTCTAGTGCTAGTTATTCAAGTTAAAAACTCACCAATTAGCTGTCCCAAAGAAAGTAGGGGGGGCCAGCCCTGGCGACCTAGGCGGCAGCCTAGATTGCCATCTGCTGGAGAGACCACCAAATCCCAATGATTAAATGTTTTTTTTACAGTTTGACACACAACTTGTTTAATTTGTGCATTAAAAAAAAGTAATTACAAAACATAAATAAAATACCTCAAGAGTTTGTCATAATAATTCTGTCTGGTTCTGCGCCCCTCTTTACCTGACGCTGCTGCTGACTAAGGTAGGTGGGGGAGTGGAGGGGCGCGTGATGTTAGGTTTACTTTAAAACTTATAAGGATGAAAAAACAACAAAACAAGCTCCGAGGGACAGCTTTAAAGGAAAAAAAAGTGGGAAGAGGAGAAAAAAGTGGGCTCAAAGCAGAGGTTAGTCTGTTTATTTAGGTACGATTGCTCGGAAACACCCACCCCTGCATTTCAGTCAAAAAGTTACTCTAATTTTTGGTCAAAAAAAGACTATAATCTATATTTTAACCTTCCCCTCATGGATACATTAAGGAAGACATGTTTGATGCTGAGAAATCAGCTCAATTTATTTTGAGGAGAACAAACGACAACGATCAGCTTCTCCACCATGTTGGTTTTGGACTCCACCCACTGATTACATCATCAACATGTCATGTACTTAAGCTGAGTTCCTGATTGGTTGACACAACGCACAGTTTTCGCCAAAGTTTAGATCTTTGATTGCATTTGAAAACTAGATAGATTGTGACATCACCATAGACAATGGTTTACTTTGAGCTCCAAGGAAACTAAATCAATTCAATTGCCATTTTTTACAATACGATGACGTTGTGTTGAGTGAGTATGACGTCACCCATAGAAAATGATTTACAGCAACGGAACTGACATTTTTTGGTTGGTGTTGCGTTGAGATGATAAAGCTAAACGTCGTCAATAAGCAGTGATTAGTTCGAGTCGGACTGAGTCAACGTTTCTATAGCAACCATTCTCATCAATGAGGAGTCAGCTTATAGACTTGCGAGAATCGGTCAAATGTTTTGAACATTCGACATGTGGATCAGCAGGCATCACATACTTTTATTGAGGTATATTTTGACCAAATAGATGATTGAGGAATAGCTGGTTATTTCTCAATAGAAGATTTTGGCTTCTTGGGCGAGTGGGTACGTCACTCAGTCCCATTTTGGTTTACAGTCAAAGGTTCAGATATACTCATTTCTGGTATGAAGATATGAATAAATATTGCACTATGTGGCAACATTTTTTGCAGTGCCACTAGAGAATTTTCCCACACCTGACTCAAAATGCAAGAACTTGGATCCCGTCTACACATTGACTCAACCCGTGTGCTATCCTAGACATGTTTACATAAAAAGTGGGGTCATCTGGGCCACACAAGACAGTGCACTGAACTTTTTTTAAGGATTTTTTCTATCTGTCCATGGCAGACAAAATCCTGTCCACCTTTGTCATGGGAGGGGTCATCTGGACCCCATAAGAGAGCACATGAGTTGAAACTGGATGTCCCTGCCATGCGATTTACATTCTGTGTGAACGCAGCTTAAGCTTGTGCACCTTTTGCATGGAAATATAAACATCCATTGTGTTTTTTACCATTCTAACCTGTTCCCCTCTTGGATCGAGGCTGTGTGACTCCATCTCTGTGTAATGCGAACAAGTGAGTGTGTCAGAAATGATATCATCACATGTCCTCACGCTCACATCACCGGGTGCTAATACCTGTGACTCTGACAAAGACACAAATGGAAAAAAAGAGAGAGAGAGAAGGGTACTTTGTGCCAGGAAACAACAGTGTCCTCTACGGCTTGTTCTCAGACAAACTGGCACTACACAGCCATGCTCCGCTGAAGATGTACTGTCTGCCCCATTTGACTTCATCACTGGGGAGTAATAAAAGCTTTGTGAGCAGCGGGGTCCTGTGCCGCGCTGCACTTGTGTGCGCCGAAACCTCCATCCGACAGGTGCTGCGGAGCGCGCATCAGCGCGCCCGAAACAGCTGGGGCCGGTCATCAGCGCTCAGTGGAGATGACATCAACTGACAAGTGTTCATCTGACTCATCTCCCGCTTCCTGGCTTCCACCCGGACGCCTGACACACACGCTCTACCTACCAGACGCTCGCACGGGACCCGGGCCGGGCCGCGCTGCCGCCGGCGCCGAGTTAAGTAATACCGCGAGGCGGTGCCAAAACAGGAGGTGAGGTCACGCCAGCTTACTCGTCATCGAATTATTGACAAATATGATGCCTTGCCTGAATGCATCAGCAACACTTAAATATCTCAGAGAGAAAAATGAGGCATCAAATATTAAGGACGGCACTTAAAAAATCGCAGAGAGTTGTGAATCAGACAAGGTCCTTTTCCTGCCTCGGACATAAAACAGTGATTTCTTTAATTACCCACCATAAAATCCACGGTATAATATTCTCACCCCCATCTTTTACAGGACTGGAGTCGTATGATTCTCTGGAGGTGACTGTATTAAGCTGTGGAAAAGGGGAGGGGAATGGGGGTGAAGGTAATGCAAATCTATGAGCTCTTGTGAGTTCTTGGGAAAAAAAAGCAATTACTTAATTTATATATTAATATATCAGGAGAAGGTGAACCAGATAAAATATATGATTTGCCATTAAAGTGTCTGAAACATCACTTTGATAAAATTAGAAAACATTTTTTTGCTGCACACACACACATATATATATATATATATATATATACATATACAGTATATATATATATAAACAGTATATATATGTATATATATAATATATATATATTTCGCTGTGGCGACCCCTGAAGGAAAAGGCCGAAAGGAAAAGATGAAGATATAATATATATATTTTTATATATATATATAATATAAAATATGTTTCATACATTAATAAAAAGGTGACATTATAATATTACATTTTTGTCTGTGAGCTTTTCCTTTCCTCCGTGCATCTGATAAGTGCGTACCGCCGCCGCCGCCGCACAACAACATTACATCATCCTCCTTCTTCCCGGCAAAGTGAGCCAAGGCACGATGAGATCAGCCTACCCCCCCATCCACCACCACCTCCTCCTCCACCCTCCCTTGTTATCCCAGTAGGACAGCAGACTGCTGTAGGACCTAAAAGATCCTCTCCCACAGTCAGAAAAACATGGAAGATGCTGTCTCACCTACACAGCCTGCAAACATGTGCACGGCTCAGGTTCATCTACAGGTGAGCTCTCTATT
>NC_050533.1:11446354-11447669 GCF_002922805.2 Oryzias melastigma
GCTGGTCCGGGCACAAGGTTGCATCCTTACCCTGTGGGGTTACTTAGTCCTCAGTTGTCATGAAGGACTCAGGTACATGAAGATGAATGAACAGATGAGCCGAATCTTGTCCTCAGTGACCCCTGCCCAGCTACTGCTACCCCCCCTTCCACTGTCTTCCTTCTGGATCCTTTCTCCCATTCTGGTTATCCTGCCTGTGACAGTGTAATGATGACAAAGAATAACCGGTGAGCATCCAACACCACAGAGGAGCCTTTTTAACGGTGCAGTAAAAAAAAGAGGGATGAAGCATGGTTGTCATCCGGCGTAGCCCCGGCAAATTGCTGGAGAGTCGGGCAGCGGCGTGGAGATGACCGCTGCGGCGCTGGCACCGAGTCGCACCGTTTGTCAACAATCAGTTCATCTGTCAAAGTAATGCGGCGCGACAAATCAGCTCCGCCGCTGCTCCCTGCCAGCGGAGAAAAACACACGCTGAACGAGAATCCACACACACATCAGAATGTCCCTCACTGACCACCGTCTGATCCTCAATTTAGGAGATATGTTGCTATATTAAAATGTTGTAAAGAGAAATACATATATTTTGGCCCGATAATGCTGCCTTTCAGACTTTACAAATTGAATCAAAGGACAACCTGTAGATGTATATGGTATTTTCCACATTATAGGGCGCATTTGATTATAATTCAAACTGTCAATAAATGGTCTGTTTTTTAACTTCTGTCATTTATGTCTCACTGAACTATAAGCTACATTTAGTAAGACAAAAAGATTCAAAGAGAAGTCCATCAGTCAGACTTTATTAACTGCATCCACTGTAATTATAGAACTTGTTTGTGACACGCTACACGTTAGCATAATGAAAATACCTGTAACTCACAATATTCTTTGCAACATGTAAAAAATCAGACTGATACCACTGAACCAAACGTAACCGTGACTACGCTAGCTTCCAGTCTTGTTTGTAACACGGTTATGATTCTTATTTGTGACATGCTACATGTTAGCATAATCACACTACCTGTAATTCCTAGCTTTATTTGGAACACAAAATAAAATATATAAAAAAAGGCAGATAAAAGTTAGTGGTAGGCTAAGCTAACTCCCAACCTTGTTAGAAACAATTAAAAAAACAAAGTTTAACACCACTACATGCTAGCCCTGCTAGCGTATTCAAAATAACACCCAACTTGGTACTTTGACAGATAAATTGATTCAACATCAGTGAGCACAATCCATATTAACTCATATGTAAAACACTCCTGATTACAAGGCACTGTCAGGTTTTTTCTTTTTTTAAAGTGTTAGTAATGCC
>NC_050533.1:11447799-11465727 GCF_002922805.2 Oryzias melastigma
CCCATTACTAACCCTTTAAGCACACCTCATAGTGCAGAAAATACACTAGATGGACAAAGTCTTCGCCTACTAGTTTTTGTTCGATTCCAGATCAACTTATCAAAAAAAAAATCCATCAACACAAACGTCTGTTCAGTGAAAATAGTAGCATTTAGACTACCAGGTCCACATAGATAAACTCTGTTTTCAGTCACACACAGACTTGTTTCTTGTCCTCCTGTGCATGAAATCAGCGCCCAGACATCGCGGCCACGCTTCAACTTGTGCCTTTTGATTTCTTTCTACTTTTGTTGAGCCATTGTACGGACAAAAAGGATTAGAAAAGAAAGGATGAAAGGGCAAGCTGCTGGCTTTCAAACATCCCGAAAATGCTACCCACGGTGATACGACACACCGCCGCCGGTACACTGACCCAAGAGTGAGCTCCAGAGAGGCAATGCCGCCCCAGAGATCACCTTTTGTGTACTCCAGGACACTTTGGAACATTATATTTTGAGGTGTGACTGTGGGGGATTTTATCTCCTAGCACAAGGGTGGCACACAGTTATCAACACTAATCATCTCCCTGCATATGGCTTTCAGTCACCCCTTGATTAATGGACGTATAGACGCTGCACCTGTGCAAAAAGAGATCACCAATGAACATGAGGTGCTTGTGTAGTTCATTCAGTAAACATGAGCGAATCATTCATGAAGTCACTTCCTTGCAGTACAGCTGAGGACAGCCTGAAGGTGATGCAGCATATGGCAGCTGTGTGTGTGTTGATTTTCCTCAGAGGTGACAGAGCCACACACACACAAGTGCAACAGAGGAGATAACCTATGGAAATGCATGTTTGCCTCTGATGACATCATCGTCTCGGGGCATTTTCCATAGGCTGTCCTCTGTTGCTGTGGAGCGGCCTCCAACCAATCTTCATGCCCCGCCTCTTGAAATGTATACAACATCGGAATGATCGGCGTCAGCGCTGGTCAGGGCTGATCCATGGGGCATGTTTCAAGCGATGTCACCCTGTGAGCCTCTTTCTAGTTTTCCTTTTCCATTTTCCAATGGATAATTTCTGGAGTTTCTGGGAAATGGTCCAGGAGAATCCTGAGCAAGCCCCGAGAGGCTTTAATGTGACAAATTACAACTAAATGTCTCCTTTTAACTTTGGCTGGATTTCAATTGTACTACTAAGTGGTACCCCTTCCTTTAAGCTTTTGAAAAGAAAGCTAAAGATTAGGGATGGATTTACAATGAAAAAAGAATTAAGTAGGAATCAACCTTTACTTTGAAATAATCAATCTATTAATCAACTCTAATATTAGCTTTTCCTTGATAGTAATTCCTGTTATTTATTGTTAAACAACTTCAATGCACTTTCAATGATTGGTCTGTTTTTTAATCTTATGTTATTTATATAAGACACAACGAGCTATAAGGCACATTAAGTAAGACAAGAGTCAATGTTCACACTAGATAGAATGTTACATGTTATCTATGTTAGCCGCACTATCTTGTATGTAAAAAAATATAGTGATAATGCTAAAACTAATGCTAAAGTGAGTACTGACCTTGTTAGTAACCTACAAAACCTACAGTCCGACATCGATAGAAACCTTAGTCGCGTTACCATATTTACAATAGCATTTAACCCTATTTATTAATACATGTGTATAATTATTATATATATCTTTTTTTCCCTAAAAAGGCTTTTAACTACACTTTCTAGACTGGAAAATTTCGTACTGTAAATGTAGGCAAGTTCTGGTTTTAAAAGGGCTCTTTAAGTTTATTATCTACAATTTGAAATAACTCTGGAGGATTTTTTTTCAATAATCAATCATTTAAATTGCATTTGTGCTCAAATATGTAAATTTTTAGAAGCCTGTTTAATTGGCAAGTGGGTTAGCCAATGGACGAACAAAAAAAGAAAGTTCTAAACTCAACTTTGTCCTGCCCATTTGCCATTTCCAAAATGTTGAGTTGAGTGGAGTTGGATCATTTTGCTCCTCCCACTTCAGTCTTCATTTTTGCTGTGCAGAAAATCAATAAGGTCAAAGATTACTGGTCCAATTATGTATATGGCAGGGGTGTCAAACTCTATTGCATAGGGGGCCAAAATTAAAAATACAGGATGAATATTTATTTAACACGCTAAAACTACATTTATTAATTTTAAAAAGGAATTTTTTAACAGTACTATTAATAAAAACAGGGAGAAATATTATTCCAGAATAAATCAACTTAAAACTTAAATAACTTTAATACATTTTACCCTCATAAAAATATATTTTGTCAAAAATGATACAAGTTAGAAATCGCGCCATTAATAACAAAAAATTAAAATGATTTGGAGGGCTGGATATAATTGCCCGGAGGGCCGGATTCGGCCCCCGGGCCTTGACTTTGACACATTTGATTTAGATTGTATTTTTGCACAAATATACACATTTTAAAAAGCCTGTTTTATTGGCAAGAGGATTGGCCAATAGACAAACAAAAAAAAAGTCCCGCCCATTTGCAAATTTCAAAATGTCAAGTTGGGCGGAGTAAACTTTTGCCCACCCCCACTTCAGCTTTTATTTTTGCTGAGCAGAAATCAATCAATAAGGTCAAAGCTTACCAGTCCAGAGTATTTGTCTATGGGATAATCAAGGGGTAAAATTTGGATTGAACCAAAATGTCGTGTTTTTGTTTTGTACAAAGTGTTTAACAAAGGTGTTTTTGGATTAACCTTGAGAATGACAGAAAACTCTGGAAAAAAATAAATAAATAAAGTGCATCCTTGTGCACGCTACGTGGTTCAACAGAGAAGAGAGCCTAGAGAAAAAAAAAAGTCAGACAGGGAAGTGCTGACAACACTGCCTTTAACTTGGTCTCCCTGCAGTCCATGCACAATACATGAAGTGTGCATGCCATAAATCCTCGGCTGTTTTGTTCAATACCCACACCTGACACCCGCTGAGGATCTATACCTGTCTTGAAATGCCTTTGTGCCCCCCCTCTCTTGTCAGAGTGTCCCTTGGTAGACATTTGAAGAGTCGTGGGCAGCTAAAGCATTCTTTCTCGAGGGCTTTTGGAGAAAAAGGAGTTCAAGAGGTCAGAAATACGTGTTACTTTCCCACCGGTGCAGCGCTCAGGATCTGTCAGAGTGGCGTGTCAGGGAATGACAGCAAAAAGAAGGATGGCAAGAGAGGTAGATCAAACAGACAAAGGCCAGATTTCACAGCAAAAGCTTCAGATCAATGGGTTGCTGGGCTTTTGCTCCCTGCAAACACACACAAGCGGGCTCCAGTAAACACGCACAACTGGAGTTTTAGTGGAAAAACTGACCTATGCGGTGCCTGTCAGGAAGATTTGAGAAAGACATTACAAAACAAACACAGGAAAAAGATAGATGGAAGTCTCCAATGAGAGACCTCCATAGCCGTGTGTGTAGCGGGGGGTTCGCCTCCCCGCACTTGTCATCTTGACGAATGGATGTGGGTAACTGTCAATTAAAACAAAATCCCATTTGTGGAGTCAAATGAGGACTCCGTTGGTGAAACACACCGACCACAGTTTACAGGGAGCGTTTCCGCCCATAGACAGGGAGTTAATCCACACGCTGAGCTCCATACGTGCAATACATCAACGAGACAACATTATCACTGGCTACACCTCTGAAAACTTCAACGTGATTAATTATAATTAATTAGTCAAATGCTGTGTATTGGCTAATTTATCATATTGTGTTATTCAAAATTAATCATCAAAATGAACTAGCAGCAGGGCTTAGGGTTTTTTTTTTTTCTTCAAGTTTGGAAACTGTGCTAAATCAGCAAGTTGGAAGTGGAGCAGTTTCACTCATTCCCAAGAGATGACTCCAGACAGTCGTTGGTAAACAATTTAGTATCAGCCTTTCAGGAAATTCCACAAAATCGCCAGCACCCAAGGAATCTGTTTTCATTTAAATGTCCGTCTAGCCTCTAGTTCCCTTTAAAGCACATTTGTTCCTTATAATCGATCCTGTATTGACATTTGTAACCTTGCTGAATAAGCGGTTTGTGTCACTTGGCGCCTCTTTTTAATAAAGTGGAGTAATACTTGTGGCCTGACAAGAGGGTAGATTTATTCAAATGTTGAAATAAAAAAAAATAAAAAAAAGCTAAAGTAATTGATTTTTATAATACTGTCATCATACAAGCTGATCTATAGGAGTCTCAAGAAAATGGCTGTTTAAAGTGAACTGAGTGACGACTGCATTTGTCAAATGAACCCGTATAGGCGGGCTGACCTGTACAGGTGGTGCAGGTTTTGGGGTTGTGTAGGCCCATGAAGGTTCATAAAGAGGAGCTCAGATGTAACTTAAGTCACACCACCTTCAAAAAAAGATGTGATCAAGAGATACCTTTCAATAAAAAGTGGAAGTGTAAGTTTCTGCATTCGAAATTCTTGAGTTTCTGTGCTTTTTTACTGAAGCTTCTACAACTGTTTTTTGGTCTCTACTAGGGCTGGGCAATACCGAGCATTTAGGTATCGATCCGATACTCTCCAATATCGCCTATAACAATACTGACTGGTATCAAGCCGATACTAGTCAATATCAATACCAATATCGATAATTGTTGTAAATGCGGTGGATGACGAACCTCAAAATCTCAGTTGTTTTTAATTGCCATGAATAGTTTTTGTAATTTTCCAATTGTTTACATTTTTTGATAAACATAAGAACATAATTAGGGCAATATTTTTGACACAGTAGAGAGACTACGTCCCTCGGCTGGCCTGGGAACACCTCAGGGTCCCCTAGAGAAGCTGGAGGAAGTGAGAAGTCTGGTCATCTTTGCTTGGACATAGTTGTATGGTTCAGGACCCCTCCACATCACTTTTGGATATCCCTAATTCCCTTTTTTTAACTGCTGGCTGTTCTCATTAAATCAGGGGTCCCCAACCTCCTGGCTGCGAACCGGTACTGGTATGAGGGCCGCTTGGTAACGGGCCACAGACAGGGAAAATATGCATACTCTGATCAGGGGTCCCCAAACCTCGGGATGAGAACCAGTACCCTAAACCAATTCCCTAAACCAAATAAATAATAAAACCTATAATATATTCTTTGTAAACAGTGATTTTTTAAAAATATTTTATTCTAGTTTGTGCTGGAGCAACTGTAACTTTTGAACAATGACACGATCACAGTATACTTTACACTAAAAGACTAACATATTTAGTGTAGCACAGAGGCGCTGTCACTTTAACCCAGACCATCATGGGAGATGTAGTGCAAAAAAAATGACGCCTGTGCCAGACAGACTCACGTCTCTGAGTTTCATTTTTTTGGTAACACCACTAAACACGAGCTTTAGCTGTTATTTTTGTCGGAACTGACTGATTTTATGAGATAAATCATAACAAGGAAGTGAAGACGGTAATCACTTCTGATTGGTCAGATGGATGACTTGTGATTAAGCCTCCAAGAATGATTGGTGGAGACAGTTGAAGAGGCAAAACTTTTTTAAAAGCTAAAAAAGAAGATAATGTTTCGGCCAGATCGCAGTACTGTCATTCTGATCAAAGATTAATTTTTGGAATCAACTAAACACAAGGAAGAAAGCATTTTATGATCTTGCATTTCCCAAACTACTCAGTGTTAAATCCGGGCCTGTTCGGATGAACAGAGAGCTGACTTTCTGGTGATGATAAATGTTTTTAGAAAGGTGAAAATGGGTAGTTTCCGCGTTACTGGATGACCACACAAACTACGCTCTGATTGTCTCATTTTTAACAATGTATTAATAAACATTTTTGACATGTCACCTACTTCATTCTTAGGTGTTGTACAAGTATTAAATGTAACCTGTCGCCATAGAAGAAAAAAAAATCTACAAGAAAATTCGGTCTCAAATGTTCTATAACCTTTCAGGTAAGCCACCTGCAGGTTTGACCATCCCCCCCATGTATCCACCAATGAGGGCAGTTGTGACTAAGGCTCTAGTGATGACCTCAGCCGGGACTGAGGCCAAACTTCTGTGGAAAGTCATCGTCCTCATTAAGGGGGCGAGACGGAAAGCAGGGGTGAAAGCTGGAGTGCAGGCCTCATTGCCCCAATTAATGGCAACAGTTATTGCGTAAGCAAAACTCATGTGAGGATGGAAGTCAATACCTTTGTCACAGTGCTGATAATGGTTTGTAAAAGCCTCATCGCATCACAGGAAGAACTTGAGAGCTCGACACTGAAGGACATCAATGCGGCATTATGGGTAATTAAAATAAGTACTTCCCAGCTATTGCAATTAAATAGGAAAAAAAGAAGTGTGTCAGGGTCTGTGTATGATTTGTGTCATTAATTTTCATTACCAGGCGTTTATTAACCTCTTTTTTTTCTTTTAAATCTTCGAGAATCCTGATGGGAGATGGTTTCTGTGTATATCACACCTCGCCGTGTGTGTTTGTGCATCACCAGGTTTCACCTCCTACGGAATTTTTCCATCGGGAAAAATTTCATGCGCAGCCCGGGAGACTGTAAAAGCTTGCATGTTTTTATTCGCAGCACATCCATCAGCAGCCGGAAACGGCACAGCGGAGGGGGGGCAGGCCAATAAAGGCAATATTATGGCTCGTGATTAAATAAGAAATTAAGTGATATTTCATCTCTTCTTATTAATTAGAAAATAGGTCTTCTGTGATGCAAATATTTATTTAGAGCAATAAAAGAGGACAAGTTTGATGACATGGTGGCATAGATTATCATTGGATGCACTCACTGCTCGCTCTTTTGTCACTTAGCATGAAGTGAGATCGTTTTTGACCCCAAAAATGTTAAATCAGTTTTTACTAATGCATTTCCTCCAAATATTATTGAATTTTTTTCTACATAAGAAACTTTCAAACAAAAATCAGACTGATCATAATCATGCAGTTGCAGCAGTAGCTCACTAGGGGGCAATGTTGTCTCAACATCTCTGATGAATATGAAAGAAAAAAAAAGAAGAAAAAAAAGTCAATCAGTTTTACTAGATCTTAGCTATTATAAACGTAATATAAACGTTAGCACCTTCCGTCATCTTTTTTTTATTTTTTTTACCCACAAGACGTTTTCAAACATTTTTATGATCGTTGCGTCTTTAAACTCGAGCTAGCGTCTTAAGAGCTCTTTTGCCATATATCCGTTTTGGTTCATGTCTGATGTATTCTCAGCCAAAATAATCAATGTGTTTTTATAGGTTCAACTGCACACAAATTCATCAAGAAGTAAACATGCGAGGGTAAAAGTGTCATAAATGCGCCTGCTGTACTGCTTAGAGAAGGAAACACCAGTAAACAGTTTTATCTTGATCCAAGAAGAAATAAAGTATGACGTTCTTACAGTAGACTGCTAGATTTTGTCATTTTAGTTTGGAGTTGAACCTTGGTAGTCTTGATTTGGGGGCTTTGTTTTTTTTTTTCCAATCGTAAGAATTTGGTTAGGCATGGCTGGGTCAGCAATTTCCCTGACTTATTTTATGTTTGGCCAAGTTTCCAATCCCTTTGATTTGTTTTATTGTTTGAACCAGTGCAGTATTATTTTTTTCATTTTGTTCTCTTTGTAGGACAAAGAGTTTCATTTAATTAATAAACTGTGTTCCTTTTATTCTTACTAGTGTCCTTTTTTTATGTTATTGTCCCCCTTTTTTATTCTCCCCTAGACTTGAGGCATGTGTGCCTGATGGGGACAATAAACACACAAGGAACTTGCATTAATTAAGCTCTGATGACATTTGCCTACTTCCTTTTAGAGCATCTGCAGGTGAACATGTTCAGTGGAGGTCAGCATTAAATCCAAACTCCTCTTGAAGATGCTCAGATGTAGAGAATCGTTATTGGTTGGGGATTAACGACACAATCTCAACCTCCATTCGTCCACATTCTCATTAAATGTCAGGAGTGGATCCTGGAGAATAAATATCTTTGCTCAGAAACACGGATCCCCCCCGACGCCACCCCGCTCACCTGGCCCAAAGTTTGATCAGTAATTTTCTAGTAACGAGATTTCTTTGATTTCATTAAATAGTCATTTCGCACCTGGAAGCCCAAGGCTTTGCCGAGATCAATGATCTAATCACGTTACCGTTAAGCCAATCGGCTTGAAAGTCCTCTGTGATATCCCTTTACTGTTTTAATGACTTAGTTCAGATTAAACAGGTTTTAGGAGCCAGGGATTAGCGGACACTTTCACTGAGGTGGAGAAAGCTTTTTTTTTTATTCTGATGCATAATTTATAGCAGAGAAAAGGGAGGATTAAGGTGAGCCGTGTGGCCGCCACTCGACATCCACCGGTCAGTGATTATGGAAGCCTCAATGGGTTTCATTTCTTTATTCTTTTTAAATAAAACATGACAATTAACATTATCATCAGTATGGAAAGTGTCTCAAAGCTACTACTTTTCCGTATTGGTTCATAAGTCAATGTCCTCTTTGTAGAAGACGATGGATTTTTTCCCAACTCCTAATAATCGGAGTCAATTATTAAACCGCATTTTCCGATAATGACTTAATAATTGAGCCAATTTGCCGGACTAACGGGGAGATCAACATCTGATTTGTACAATTATCCTTTTGTTTGTCGCACACAACACACTGTGTTTTTAATAATGGGATAACAGTATTTTTAAACTGTGAAATTGAAGTCCAATCCACATCGATAGAAATACACATGGCTTGGCTGTTTGTCTAAGGAAAAAAAAAAACTTTATTTATTAGTAGTCAAACAAGACTCAAACTGTCTCCCCTGTGTGCTTGTTTGGCGACACGCGCTTCCTCAAACTACCTCATCCGCAGCTGCCACAGAGAAAACATGCTAATGAACATAATGAAAGAGTCACATCTGCCAAAGAAAAGGAATCCTTCTGCTGGCATGAGCCTCTCGCCTGTAGCTTTGCGACGGTTCTGAAAAGTTAATTATGAATTGGAGACATGTGGCTGGATCTTTCAAAGCAAGTCCCCCCCTCCCTCTCCCGGGTCTGTTTTGGCCACTTTCTTCAATCCCTGTTTTATTTTTTTTACCCGATTGAATCTTTCCACACTGTTATGCGTCTTTAGGCACAAAGTCAATTTTTCCTACTTTAGAAAAAAAATTGAAAGCACTAAAACCCTTTAAAAAGACTTCACTAGATAGTGCTACTTTCTTGTACAAACTATCAGAAAGACACCCATATTTATTTTGGGGTTTAAGTAAACCGTATTTTCCAATAAAGTACCTTATAACTTCCAATAGTGGCTGGTTCCTAATAGACAGTAAAATACAGAATGGTATTGTATGTAAATTATGTGACAGCATGGTACTGTCACATAATAGACGTAATCATCATACAGCCAAAAACAGTTGGCGACAACAATGGTGAAACATTCTTAGCTTGACTGAAAGTACCAGTTCAGGGGTCTAGTATGGGGGTTTCAGAATCCAGGCCTCGAGGGCCGGCGTCCTACATGTTATCCAACCAACCTCCTGTTGTAGCTTCTTATTGGTAAAGCACACTTGATCCAGGAAATTAACAGAAGGAAAACGGCTTTCGAGGTCTTGATTTGGAGACCCCTGGTCTAGTAGGGGTGGCCATGGTGCAGCGATAGGGTGGTTGACCTTAGATTGGGAGATTGCAGGTTTGCCCACCTATGTGTCAAAGTGTCCTTGGGCATGGCACGGAACCCCAAGTTGCTTCAGGTGGAAGGTTGGCGCCAGTATTTGGCAGCAGAGTCACCATCAGTGTGTGAATGGGACTGTGACTGTAAACCGCTTTGTGCGTTCAAGGAAGGTAGAAAATCGCTATGCAAGTATACACCGTTTACCATTAGTATAAATAAAGGAGTAAACATTTTTTAGCGACCAAAACTACTAGATGATGTACGGTATATTCTGAGTTTTAGTTGTTGGAGATATTTGTTTCATCTTAAAAATTCCCTTTTATTGCAACAAATTCATTCATCCATCCATCAATCTTTTAAACCCATTTCATCTCTTTTCGGATTACAGGGATGCTGGAACTAATCTCAGCCATCATTGGGTGAAGGCAAGGTACACTTTGGTCAACTTACCTCTCCATCAAGGGGCCATATATTAGATAAGACAAAGATATAAAAACGTTTATGCACAACCCCCTTTTTATTTTTATTAGAGGTACTTGCTGTTCAGAAATGAACCACCATTTAGTTAGCCTGAGGATACTGTAGTTGAGCTTTTATTGGATCACCTGGCGCCTGTAAAAAGCCTCTGGTAAGCTCTTTCTGTTGACAGTATCAAATGGCTGAGTCATCTTGCCCGGACTAATCTAAAAGGCAATGAAGAGAGAGACAGAGAAAGCCCAAAAGCTTTATCTGCTTTAACACCTTTCCCTTTAAAAAAATAAAATGTTTCCATCCTAGCCCCTCTGGCTGTTTAATAGCCATGGTTTACGAGCGCCAGTCCTGCTTTTCTTGACAAGTTGTTTGAAGTGAATCAACGTTATAGAAGTGGAATAATTACAGACTTAAAGAAATTCAATCATAATTTAATAAATCCTTAAAGGAAATGTGGACTTTGAAGGAAATTATAAGGTGAATGGAGAAATGATCACTGAAAAGAATGACAGTATAATGTTGCACTGGACAGGACTGTACTAGTACTGAATGAAGGGAGCACTTGGCTGCAGTGTTGAGAAATATGAAGCCTTGGGGGTTTGATGAGACATGAGAAGAAGATAAACCAAAGAAGATTCCTTGTAAAGCAGGCTAATCAGCAATTTCACTAGATTCATTAAACCTAAATGTGCATCCATAATAAAACTAGGTATTTTTGGCTTTAAATAGCTTCAAAATGTCTAAAATCTTGATTGCTTTTAACAATTTAACATTTTCTTTAAAGGAATTGCAAATCTAGTACTTAATAAAATAATAAAATACATGCATACATTTAGTTAATTAGTTAAGATGCATTGCAATTTATTTGTAAAATGATCTACATTCTGTCCTTTACATATTAAAAGTCTCTAATTTATATCATTTTTCCTTCTAAGTATTATTTAATTTTGGAAAAAAATAAAAAAGATGAATTTAAAAAACAATTAAGAAAGATAAAAGTCACAAATGTCTCAAAAGGTGCTTCAGAAAGCCTTGTGCTTCTTAAGTTACTATATAAAAAGTCTGGCAGCAGAAAGCCCCCCCTCCAGTACTTTTTCTGCCAATTCGGCATTTTGCAGAAGACCAACACCTGTGTTCTAATTGTATACATAAGCTGCACTAATAGATGGTGACAGCTGTAGCCTGTAATTAGGACACAAAAATAAAAAAATCCAAGAAAAAAGGAGGTTTAATCTCATCTAATTTTAACAGGAACATCTCTATTGAAGCAAAAACTGTACAATGAAACAGAAACAAAAAGGATGCAGATATATATGACACAAAAATGGGAAAAAAAAGATTGTTTTCTGTAGAAACCATGTCCGTTCCCCGCTAACACATAATTAGTTAAGACCCGGCTTAGTCCACCTCAGGGAACGGAGCTCAGGATGTCGCATTAATGGAGGTGCTTTTGCCAAAGAGCACACCTGCTAATTCAGTGAAAAAATAAAGTGTGATTGTCAAAGCGCATTATTATGCCTGTCTGAAGATCAACATGCGATGAATACGTGAGCCATGGCGCGCAGCCTTCTGTCCACACACACTTTTCTGTTTCTAATGATTAATTATCATATCCAGGAGTTCAAATGTCAGCGTCGACTCTGAGAGACAAATACCAGTCTGTGTTTGTTCTGCCGCACATTCCGATTCAACCTGGGAAGTTATTAATCAATTTCCCCCAACTCGTGTCATCAGCCTCCGTCTAATGACAGTTTGTGTTAATTGTGCCCGTTTATAAACTGGATCTCGGCATCGGAGGCAAGCTGTGCTAATCTCATCATCCTCATTTTCTTTCTCTGCACCACTAGGTTTAAAAATCAACTATTGATGTTCCTTATCACATTAGGTGAACTGCTTGATGGCAACACACAGCTGCAGGCCGTTGGTATGGATATCCTATTGGTCTGATTTACATTTATAGAGACTTTGTCATTTGTTGCTGAGCCCACACTATGTGTCTTCATATAAACTATTAAAATTGTAAACTGCCATTTTGAATAGATTCCAGGTTTTTAAGAAACAACATTTTTTATGGCCTATAGCTAAATTCCTGCTCAGTGGTTTAAGATGCTAAATAGACTTAAAGTAAGCAGTGTGGGATCCACTATATATTTTCTTTGAAAACAGAGAAACAACTACAGACATAAACCTTGAAGACCCAATTAGATCATCTTTTAGCCGTTTTAAAAGCGTTCCCAGTGGTTTTCTAATTATGATTATGCTGTTTTTAGTCAAAGATAAAATTAAAACCTAAAAGGATTAAAAAAAAAAAAAAAAAAAAAAATCTTTAGGAAATTTTGACTCTACTTTGCATCATTGTGGAGATGTTTTTGGTAATAAATATAAATTATAGTTATTTTTTTTGCATGAATTAACAAATAAATACTAAGAAAAACTGGCATTTTCTCAGTGAAGTGTCATCTTTTTCCCTTTGACAGAAGGTTTCTTTCAAAATAAAAGACTTCCTGTCCCAAACAGGAAAACAATTCAAGCCATTGTATTCCTATGAAAGTTTTAAACAATGCAAGACAAAAATCATATTTTTCCATGTTATACCTTAGGTCTGAATAGCTACTAACCATTGTTATGCAGCATAAGATTAAATTAACTTTAAAGTCATAAAATAAACTGATAAAAAAAGATGACTTTTTTTGAGCCAAATTTCTGCTTAGTATTCGTAATCTGTCCATACGGGAGGAAGCGAGGAGCAAACAAGGCACAACCGTGTCAGCAGGGATATAAAAACCATTAAAGTTAATCTATTAGGTTCACTTAACTAAAATAAATTAATGCTAATTTAGTAACCCTTACTTTTAGAAATTGCTATTATTTTATTTTTCTTCAACCAGAGAGCCACTGTGTGACTTAGACAATGGTTCCAGCAAATTCAAGTCAATTCAGTCACCATATTTTTGATATATGGATGTTGCCATGTTGGAGTCCGACGTTGTCAGTAAGAAGTAATTGGTCCCAATTTGTCTGAGGCCACATTTCTATGGCAACTACTCACCAATCAGCATCTGATTGGTCAGTTTAAGTCTTGCACTACAGAAAAAAATATTTAAAAAAGGTAGCAGAGCAAGAATGGTTATTTTTATGTAGCCACAAAAGGACAGAAGTCTGAATCTCCCTGTGCACCGACCTGTGGCAACCCCTGACGGGATATGCCGAAAGATGGACAACAACAGCGAGAATGGTTATTCTGACAAACATATAAACTTCTATTTCTCAATAGAAGTTTATGGAGGAGTCACTCAGACCACTTCTCATTCACAGTCACATGCATGTTGTCTTTTACCATGACATCATGGCAGTGTGACAGCAGTGCACTTCCTGCAGTAGATCGGTGGCTGTGAGCAAAAGGTCGGTGGACTATAACCTGCATTTTAGCCCTAAAGGTGAAGCAGGTTGAACGGACGTAAAACTACTTATTTCAACCTCTTACACAATTCACCAATGCTTTGAATCACTGGTGTGGAAACATCAATTAAAATGTGGCGATTATGACTGAATTTGTCATTAGCCCCGAGGTGGAAGTCACCACCACAAGAGTATCTGAATTTTAATCTAGCCCTTTATAACTCCTCAGCACACACTTGCAAATTCACACACTTGCAGAATATTGCCAGGGGGACTTTGAAGAGCAGGAGATAGGCCTGAACTTGTTCCTTTACTTGGGAGAAAATCAAATCCTGGAGCATTTTCATCCGCCGTCAGTGTCAGGCCTATATTTCTGCTGGGCCGGGCAGGAAATTAGGCTATTAAATTACAGCTTTTCACAGGGCCCTCATCATTTTGTCCTGCTATTCTACACTACAGATGTTCTATGAAAGTAAGTCATTGTAGTCATCTATCTTTCCTCTGGCTAAATGCAGTCTTCCAGTGTGCCAATACTGCTCTTCCCTTTCCAATCTCTTGCCTCCTCTCCTTGGATCTCTCTCTGTCACTCTCTTTCATCCCCATACTGATATTTTGGCTTAATTTGTGCATGCATTCGGTTCAAGCGCAAAAAATCAATTCCAGGGAGGTCAGTAGGGGTCAGTGGTCAGGCCGGAGCCAGAGCAAAGTGGATTACTGGTTATCTTCCAGGCAACTTGGCTTCCATATTGGAACACCCGTGACCTACATATCGCATGTGAGTTATGTCTCAAAACCAATCACAAGATTTGAAATGTGGAGCGACACTGAGGCATTAAAAAAAAAAAAAAACATAGATTCATACAATATAAACCATATCTTAACCCCCAACAAAAATGAGTGTTAGAGAGATCTATGCATTTTAAAACTTCTTTCTGATGGAAGCAGACAGAATGTAGTTCTACAAGAATATTACACATTTAAATGGGCTCAATAAAATATAAAACCAAATTATAAATAAAAATTTTAAAAAGAATGTTTGCAACATAGAAGTCTGGTAGAGATGAATAATCTCTCGATTATATAGAAACTAAGGAAACGAGATGAAATGCTGCAGGTGTGATGGTTAATTAAAGACAGCTGGGAACAATTATTAGGAAGCAGGACAGAAGAAAGGGGTGGAGCTAAACAGCACAGGAAGTCAAATTAGCCAAACCACAATTCAGTGAATGGAAAGAATATAGAATAATTAATATTCTATATTTAGAGAAAATAAATACATATAGATATATAATAAAATTATTGATGTATAATAAATATAGAATAAATGAATAAATAGATATATTCTATATTTATTCTATATGGGCACAAAATGGAAAGAAATAGTGCGGAATAGCCTTATTATTCCCAAATAGAATAGCTAACAAATACAAAAATAGTATATACTTTATAGAATAACAGTATAGGATATATATATATCCTATCTATATTGTTATTCTATACAGTATATACTGTGTGTGTATATATATATACATTATATATACAGATTATATATATATTAGGGCTGTGAAAGTTAACACACTCAATTAATCAATTATAATTGATGGGTTAATATTTATTAACACCCTCAGCTGTCCTGCCATGGGACGGAGTGAAACGGAGCTGTCTGCTATGAGAAATCCAAAGAGGAAATTTTGTGTTTGGCCATGGTGACAGACATGAATATTCCCCCAATAACAAGCACCGGCGTCGTCTAAAAATTGCGAAAACTCCGCGGTTCTCTGCGAAAGTCCCGCCCACCGACGTCGTGGGAGGTGAGCTGCTCAGACAGACACACCCCCACCTGTGTAGATTCCTGAAATCCAGCTGCATTAATCTTCTGTCGTTTTAATATTTTTCACAAGCACAATAATGAAAATTAATGAGAAAAACTAAAAAAAAAAAAAAACATAATTCCAGGAAAGATGTCAAATGGACAGCAGAGCTCTTAGGAGATAGATTCTTATTTTCTGGACATCCTAGTATCGCCGAATCCACACAGCCAGACTGAAGCCACATTGAAAACATCCCATCTTTGACCTGTGAGGTCTGTGATGTTCCTCTATCTGTAAACTGTTCATTTATGTGGCCCAAAGGAATCCGGGACTTTAGCCTGGATTTTTTTTGTATTTTCATTCAAAAACATGTTGGTTAGTTTTATTCTTGTTTTTATAAAACTTAACCTAAAACTATCATCATATGTTGTAAATACAGTTTGTTGAATCCCATTTTTCCAGACAGAATTTTCTGTTTTTCCATTATTTTATGTCTAGTGCGTGAATACAATATGGAAAAATGACAAAATAAAGGGAACGTCACATAACAGAGGTTGTGCTTATTAAAATGATACAAAATAAGCAGGTAGTCTTTCAAATTCAAAACAGAGTTTTTAGGTTCCAACAGGTTAAAAAAATGTGCGTAAAGCTTGCGTTGTGTTGCGGAGGGACAAACATGAGACTCAAACATAACTATGGAGATAGACATTCCAACTGATTAATGAATGTTCTCTTTTGTGTGTCGAGGCATCGCTGACAGACATGTCAGGATGCTCTTTAACCCAGCTGCTGGAATCTGGTCCCTAAGACTCTCCTCTGTCAGCTACATAGGGATGTGTGGACCCTTCAAGGCCACCATACACAAGTTTTTACTAATATTTTCTGCAAAGCCTAAATCTTAAAGTTCTGGAGGAGCTTTTTTCTGTAGTTGAGATGAGCGAAGACGCCGCTAAAGAGGTTTCTTTGGCCTTTGCGCTTCAAAATGTTGACGCCTCTGTGTGCTTTTTTTCTTTCCTCACTGTCATCAGAGAGTTTTGAAGATCTGACATCAAGCAGTGCAAGCACAAACACAGATATGTTTGTCTATGCAAATGGTGACATTCCAGCCGCAGGATTATGAGTTTCTGAGAGGGGAAAAGTGCAAATAAAACAAATGTCATCTGAATGATATTTACTCACTTGATTTGGTTTATTTCTCTAATTTAATTTAGATTTCTGTTTTCTAAGGTTTACTTTTCCCAACTTGTCCAGTCTCTGTTATACTTCCCTGTAAGCGGGGTCATAACTCTTCATGGTTTGATTCGCTGGCTCCAAACTACATAATTAAGAGCCTCTCCGCCTGTTATTTTTAGCTTTGAATGACATTCCGGCAAATTTTTCCAATTGTGGTGATTTTATTTGTACATCACTGCGATGTCAGCTGTGGATCTTCAGGTTCAGGAAAAAGGGGAGCACGTTACACAGCACTTTTATCAAGCTTTTGATCTAACAGCCACTGTTCCTTTTTTCTCCTTCTCTTATTCTGCTGTTCCTGTCAGAAAAACATCTCAGCAAATCTATCATCTTCTCTCTGGCTCTCTACTTTAACTCAACTTTGGTACTACGGGGCAAAGGTAGACTGAAGGAGAGAAAAAGGGATCTCATTATTTCAGACCCACTGCTTATGCTTCATATCACCACTGCAAGAAGAAAAGCTCATTTTATAGTAATTGATTTCAGCTTTAGAAAAAAACAAAACAAAGGGAAAACGTTTATTTCTTGATTTTCTGGACAGGTGTTATACACATTAATCCAAATTGTTGTTTTTTTTTTTTAAATAAACACTGAACCCTTGGATGCATGACCTACCAATACCTACACTTTTCTACTTGTGGAGTCAAATATGACCCAAGTTGGAATAAATGCATTTTTGCGGTAAACTTACCGAGGAAACGTATTTAAGTTTGATTTAAGATTATGACTTTTATCATATTTGCCACAACAGAAGAGTGATTCTATCCCTTTTTATATACGTTGTATTACAAAACAATGGATCTTGAATCAAAAAAGTATCTTGATTCGCTAAAAGTTTGAGTTTTATAGCCAAAAGTGTTAAACACTCTTAATTTGTGAGTGTCCATAAGGGAGTGCCACAGGGCTCAGTATTAGGACCACTTTGATTTATGATATATATTAATGAACTGGGCCAAAATGTCTCTGAAGCCTGGACACATCTTTACGCTGATGACACAATTAGTTATTGTTTTGCTTCATCTCCTTCTAATGCTGTTCAATCTTAGAAAAATCTTTTGATATGATACAACAGACACTTATTGAATTAAAATTACTTCTCAAAGCTGACAAAGCAAAATTAATTTTGTTTTTACATCATAGCAACAGATCACAACTTATACACACGGACGATTCGAGGTTGTCCGTTTCTGTACATATCTGGATATTTTGCTTGATGACACTCTGAGTTTAAAACCCCATGTTTGACCCTAATAATGTTTCACTTAAAGTGGGTTTTTTTATACCGACACAAATATTGTTTTTCTTTTAAAGTTAAAAACCGGTGGTCCTCACACATTTTCACCTCAGCCCCTCTTGGCAAAAAGTTAGGACACCCCTGGTTTATGTGTTTTAGCACAATGTCAGTATAAAAAAAAAAAGACATTCATG
>NC_050533.1:11465903-11476133 GCF_002922805.2 Oryzias melastigma
GGCACAGCACAAAATATTTGGCACAACAAATGTGTGAGGGTGGCTCGTCTAAAAGAGTCGTGAACAGAAATCTGCTGCTTTGGAAACAGAGCGCGGCGTGTTCGGTTTATGACATTTGTGGAACAAAGAAAATAAATAAATGTGACGTTTTTAACCACAAAGAAAAGAGATATCCATCTCTGTTCTATTAATGTAAAATATGTTCAACGTAATAATAAATACAGCATCCACTGTATCTAACTCAAGCTTAGAAGTCCGCCAAGACCTCAGCTCACCTCAGAAAGTGTCTAAAACAGATTAAATCATCAACTGAGAACTTTTCAACCCTTTAACAACAGAGATGTGGCCAGCAACATCTAAATACCACACAATGTTTGAGGTGCCGTAACTTTTTAACCATTTGGTATCAATCAGAAAAGCCCCATTTATAGAGATACATTTATAAAGCCATAGATAAAGGCTAAAGAGGAAGGGCCCCAAGACTGAGCCTTGAGGAACTCCCAGTGAGCAGGATAGAAAAGACTGTCGAGTATCACCCATTTTTACCCCCTGTGTTCTGACTATAAGATATGATTTAATCCAATGAGGAGATCTTAATGAAAAATTAAATTGAGGATTTTTTGCAAATGGGGCATCACACTGATTGTGTTAACAGTTGAAGAGTTACGGTAGTAGAAAGAATTTAAACCGGTAAATGACATAAATAAAAAAAACCTGAATAGATGAGTCTAACTACTAGAAGTGATTTAAAAAGATGAATAAAATCTAATCAAAAAGACAAATATATATTCCTAAATTTCAGCTGACAAGTCACATTAAGTTCAAATCTATCATAAGCTGCTCCTTGCGAGATCTTGTTGTTTTGCTGTGGTATAAATCTACTCAAAGAGTGTGCTGTGCTGCCAACTAGTGGTCTGGGGTGTAAGTGGAAAGCAAAAGTAAGACGCTGAACTATGCTCACTTATAAATAATTAATTAAATATCGCATTTTAAATCGATACAAGTATGTATCTCAACATTTTACTAAAAAAATGTTTTCTTATGCCCTTAGTTCCAACAGTTCCACCTACAACTCAAAGGGAAATTTCGGATGAACTACTGCCGCTCTGCAGAAACTATGTCCAAGAAAGCATTTTTGGCTAAAAGGGGCATATCTAATTAAGAATGCTGGGAACACTTAAAAGAAATCAAAAGCTGACTGGCGCGGAACTTTAAATTTAGGTCTCACAGAGACCTTTAAAAAAAAAGATGCCAGAATGTCAAGCCTTAACCGAACCATGAGAGTGTTTCTCTTTCATAGCCAGTGTGTATCTTTAGCTCAGCCCACTGCGATCCCAAACTGTTTGAACCATCAAAACGGAGCAGACACTTATGACAATGGCAGACAAGAGGCCATGTGAAAGAGCACTTTTTAAAAATCTAACCTGTCAGACAAGGTTGCAGGGTCCTAGCCTGTCTGCCAGCAGATATGACACGTCACCGGGGAGCACATCTTCTGGGAATGGACTCAAACAAAAGAGTTAGCGCCTCTGTCTTTTACCGCTCCCCTCTTTTATCCCACATAAATGTAACATAAAAAGAGAGTTTTGATTGATATTTTTACAGAGTCGTCGTGAAACTTTAATTCCACAAGTCCCAGGTAGGATAGGGATTACTGCCAAGAGCTACACTTAGCTTCCATGGATGCCTCCCTGAAAGTAGATGAAGAGAAGTATTAAATGATCCATGGAAACTTAGCCCATGAAATCCAGAACATAAGTAGCCTCCGGCCCGCCGCGCGCCCGCCGACCTCACACCGCAGCCCCACATCACATATGTGTGCCCGCTCATGTGGAACGTGCGCCTTTGCTGCAGCTTAATTTGAGTTCCCACCGAGTGAGCACGCCGGCCTGCGAGGGAGCCGCGCACCCAGGTGACTGGTTTTCAGTTCAGAGCAAGTTTGAGACACACTGGGAGGGCGTTTATATGCACTCAGCACATCTTTATCCCACAGGCCAAAATTTACAAATAGATTTCAAACGAGGGCCTCTGCTGCAATTTTCCAACGCAGTGACCCATTCTGCAGAAGTGCAATAGCTGCTCCCTGCGTGACAATTAAAATAAATCACATTTGAACAGAGTTTGCCATATGTATTCACGCTTCATCAGTAAGTGAATTGATGTAAATGATTTATCCGAGGGAACTTAAATACCAGCCAGTATGACACAGGACAAGCAACCCTGCAGCAGCCGCTCTTGTCCGTGCTTTTAAAAGGCTCGCTGTGAGCAATGAAGTGACAGCTATATGATGAATGTATAGATGGAGGGAGGACAGCATCAGTCATTTTGAACAGCGCTTGAAAACCTTCATTTGAGTGCCTTTCAAACTGCATTCTCAAATTGTTACAACTAAAGGGAGAATCTTATGCTTGCAAGGCTTAATTGTGTACTTTACATTATATATATATATTATTATGAAAAAAAATCAATTGATTCTTGCCTACATTAGCGCCAATTAAGCCGGGTCTCTGCATCGACTGTATATGAAAACTGGACAGAGTGAGTGTGACGTCACCCATACGAAAAAGCTTAATTCCTTCTCAAACCAAAAAAAAAAAATCAATTCAGTCACCATTTTTTTTATATAGATGCCAGCATGTTAGAGCCAGACATGGTCAGTAAACAGTGGTTAGTCCGACTTGTCATTTCTATGGCAACGACCATTCTCATTGATCAGGATTGAGCTTGTTGGAAGGCCACACCCCTTCAAATGGGGTTGGGAGTATCTGTCAATCAAATGTTTGACTTGGGACTTTTATTGAATGGCCAAATTAGAACTTAAATAACTTGCACTTTCTAAAAATATCATAAAAAAAATTGTATTTGCAAAAACATGGCTGATCATTTCTCAATAGAAGTCTCTGGGGTTTTGGCGACTTGGAACCAGCAGGTACTTCCTGTTTAAAATGTGAGGGGGGAGGGGCCACTCAGTCCAATTCTTATATAAAGTAAGTGGTCTCTCTACCTGGTGGCAGACAAGATGGTGGCTGAAAGGTATTAGCTGGAAACAGAAAGTGCCAAACATCATTAGCCGGAGCTGTAGCCACTTCTATTAAAACTTTTTTTCAAAGTTCAAGATTGCCTTAAAATGTGTCGAAAAGAGGATAAATACTTTATTAAAGGATATTAACAGATTAAGATTCTTAAAACTTTTACACTGGAGCTTCTCTGCAGATCAGCTAATTCACTTTGAATGTGTAAGGGCTTACAGTATGTCAAAGAGCATTGTAGGTTTTGACAAAAGCACATCAGGTGTTAAAGGGTCCAAGCTTAAAACGCAAAAATCAACAGTTATATTAGTCTTTTACAACCAAAAACAAGAGTATTTTTCAATCTAAATGTGCATTAAGGACTTCGGCTAATGATATTCAGCCGCCATCTTTTCTGCCATCAGGTCCCCCTCCTCTGATTGGGTAGCTTGACTAATATGACAAAATCAACACTACTCATTGTACACTGGCTATCTGTAAATTAGCTTACTTTTTTTTAAATAAACAAAAACAAATTTCCTGAATTAAAAAAAAAAAAAGATAAAAATTATGCAGTTATTGTGGGGCTGCACCAATTAGTAGTGGTTGGCATTCTCGCCTCACAGAGAGAACGGTTTGAATCCCGGCTGGGACCTTTCTGTATAGAGATTGCACTTTCTCCCAGTCTAAATTATGCTTTATAGGTTAACTGATCGATCTAAATATCCCAAAGGTGTAGTGTTGAGTGTGCCCTGCGACAGACTTGAGACCAGTCCATTCTGTGCATCATATTCACCCAACACTGGCTGTGATAGGCTCCAGCAACCCTGTGACCCTGAAAGGGATTGAGCTGGTTTGGAGAGTAGATGGATGGTTAGATGGGTTATTACTGTCAAGCAGCACTGTAGACACACTTATGAATTTAACCGAGAACATGCCGAAATAACAAATCCTGCCACTCTACCTCCCTGTCTCTGAGATTTTCTGAGCTAATTTGATGGGAAGCAAAAACATAGAAATGCAACAAACCCTAATTTAGATGTTTATTATAAATAAACACCATCACAGAGGGTTATTTTGCTTAACAAACACAAAAGATGGTATTTCTGTCTGAAGCCTAGATGGTTTTTTACTGCGAGTGGTCATTCCAACTCAGAGCCATTAAACACATATGTAACTTGTGAAGCAAAATGATGAAAAGAAGAGAACTGCCACTGGGCTATAAAGTGGTACCATAATGAATAGCCCTCTCTTGAACCTTATACTCTAGCATCAAGAGTGGGGGGGCATCGTGGGCTTTCTTCACTTTTTATTAAAAACGACAGAAACTGTAGTTAAAATGTCTTTTGATTAAATCGGCAAAGCGTAGCTCCAGCTCTAAAGATCACCCCGCGCTCGTGTGACGCTTCTCACGCCGTTTCCCTTGCAGACCCCCACAGCCATTAAAATAATATGAATATGTTGCCCACTGTGTATAACAAGTCACCTTCCTCCTGATTTGGGTATCCTCATCCTCGCCCGCCACCTCACCCTCATCAGTTTACTTTTTCTGCTTTTGATTAATCCTGTCTCATTTGAGATTTGGAAACTATCAATGGGAATTATTCAAATCCCCAAGGTATGAAATAGCTATGAGGAAGCTATGGAAGACACTCATTAACCCCAAATGGTGAGAAGCCCACTGCAAGTCTCCAGGAATTCCCTCTGTCACTGAAATCTGATTAGTTATGGTGTCTGTACTTAATCCCATTTTGAAGGTAGAAGTTAATTTTGCCCAGAGTGCACACAATAATTCAAGAGACAGTGAAGAGCCTTCAAAAGTAGACAGTGAAGTTTGAAGTTATTTGGTTCTTAAAATGTTACATTTTTACTACTTTTGAACAATAATCAACATTAAGATAGTATAATACTCAGGTATTAATCTCTGAGTCACACTGGGTGCATTTTTGGCTCAAGATGTCCTGGATCAATCTAAGGCCAGTGAATCAGATCATTCAGAATGAACCATATCAACAATTAATCTTAGAAACCACAATTTATATGAATTGAATCGTTGAAAAGATTAATTGTCACACCCCTAATATTTGTATACACTCCTAAACCTTCCCTTGAGGCTCATACAGCTCCCTTAAGGGACATCATGAAAATGGAATGTACTTTTGTTGTGTTTGTGGTAAATATATTGGGAAGTATTTGCAAAGATAATGTAAGGGGTTATGGTATCGTAGAGTCCTCTATGCCGTAATCTAGTCATTCGTAAGTTATGCGTACTGGCTCCGCATGCACAAATGCTCCATGCTAGGGGTGTGCAGGTGATACACAAATGCCTGTTGGATGCACACACAAAACATACTCTGATTGCCTAATTTCTAGGAGTCAGGCAGTGCGCAAGGAGTGTGCATGTATCACTTGGGTTAGGAGAGTTAAAAAAAAAAGAAAAATCAGTAAAAGATGCCACTCACCTGCCTCAGCCTTACCTTCTTTAGCCTTGTGTGTTGTATAACACCACACTAACACACAAGGATGCCACTCAAGTATTCTAGAAAAAATGTGCACAAACAATTTCGCTTTACAGGATCACAGAGCAGTCTACCACTTTCCAAAATTTCTATTTCAGACAGCCCATATCCACCTATGACAGTTGTGACTTAGGCATACGACTTTGTCACTAATATTGACTAATTATTTGACATTTTAAGAGTATTTTTATATTTTTACATTTTATTGAAAATGTTTTGAAAAAAAGCTTTGTTGAAAAAACTGATGGGCATCTCCATTTTACATGTAGTTCTTGACCAGCATGATTCAGACATAAAAACTTCAAAAAAGCGACAGGACTCTCAATGGCAACGCACTTTTAAACCTTGTGCTATCCTAGGCATGTTTTCATTAAAACGGGGGTCATCTGGATCTCATAAGATGGAAAAAAAAATTTTTTAAGGATTTTTTATCTTCACTGGTGACCGTGGAAGACATAAAGTCCTGTCCACCTTTGTCACAGGAGGGATTTCACATCAACATAAGGGTGGGGTCATCTTGACCCTATTATGTGGCATGAGGGTTAAAGGCTCAAAACAAAAATGTCTACATTCATACATGTAATATGCCCACAAACTTTAATGTATTTGATTTTCTAAATAGCACATTTGTAAATTTATGAAAACCAACTTTAATTCCAGCATTATTTGTTTTGTATATATTTCCCAAAATTCCACTACAATACTGGAAGTATGGTAGAATTAATGCTGAATATAGAAGTCTTTTGTACTTAACTGTAGATATTTATATTCAACAAAATTTCCATCTATCGCGTTGGTTACAACACCCCTAATGAGTGGATACAGGCAAAAAATGGTTACATTAAATTCTAAGACAACTAGACCCATATTTTTTTGTAGGGGGATGCTACAGACAATTGGTCAAAGCAAAAACTGAAACAAGCATGGATAAGTTGGGGTGAAGTAAAATGGCGTAGACTTTTAGATGGGTAAGTATGGGCTTTGTGACATTCAAGTGACAAGTGCTGCCTGTTGTGCACTTCTTGCTTGCAAGACTGTTAGAATTTAAGAAATTAGACAATCAGAACATAGTATGTGGGCATTCTATGATCGTCCAACTGGCACTTGCGTGTCACGTGCACATCCCGTGAGATGTGCACGGTCAGTAAGTGGCTAGTAGTACATGGTCAGTAAGTAGCTAGTAGCCACACCATATCGACAACTAGAGTGTGCTGTAAGGACACCGTATGATAACAGTACCCCTACGTGTGTGAAACTTACATTAGCCTTAAAAATACTTCACGATATACTTACCCTACGCACAACAATCATACGTTCCAGTTTCACTTAAGGCTGTAGAAGCCACAAAAGACTAAAAGACATACCTGTACTCCTTTTAAGATTCGGCCCCTCCTGTCAATAACCATCCATAGGGCCCTGGCAACCAAATGGGTCAACCCCTCAGTTGGGTGCATGTGACTAAGGCCTATTAGCTGATGGTCATACTCCAAGAAACTTTGCTTCATCAAGACGTCCAATTTCTGTCCCATTAAAACAAAGTTTTATATTTTCATTTACTCTATCTGTACCGTCACTGTAAAAGTTCTTCTTTTCACAAAACCAATGGAGAAGGCAAACAGGAAAAGATACATTAAGACATCGGCCAACTTTGTTCCCCTTTGTCACGAAAGAGTGAATCCAATAGCAAGATACGCTTTTATAGATTTACTCACTGGACTGCAGAGGTCTGTAAGCTTGCACAGACTGTTTTGTTCTATTGATCATTCTGTTGTAGCAGTTCGGCACTTCCACCCTCTGGGGCCTGCATTTATCTGCTCCCAAATAATGGAAGACTTCTGCATAAAGTCATGAAATGTAACCACGGACATCACCGGAAAATAGGAGGATCTTTCTATTTAAGAGAAAACTCCCCGTTCTCCCCTGCAGGGACCTGTTCTCGCTGTAATTCTGGGTCCAAATTGGACCAACAGCTGCTGTATATGATTCCATAATTTGAAGCATAATATGTGCCATTAATGCCAGAGCACTCACAGGCATCAGAAACAGACAGTTCACGTGAAAGCTCTCAAGGATGTGCTCGGCTTATCCTCCGCCTTATTTCCCTGAAACATGGCACCGGCTGGTGCCGCCGCCATTCTCGTACATGCAGATGTCAATTACAGGAGTGGCAGAGAGTGGTGAGCTGTGCGCATCTGCCAGCGGATGATGTCTCCCTGAGCACGGCGCGAGCCAGTGAAGCATGACTCGCAAGCCATCCGCTGGCGAGCTGGAGTCTACCACCAGCAAATAAATACAGAAAAAAAAGAATTTTATTCACTACACTTAAAAAATTGGGGGGTTTTTTGCCCTTCATGGATCGTACCGAATGGAGTATATTCCACACGTCAGTGTTTATGAAGGTGGGGGCCCTTCCTCATCACAGACAGGCCTCCGCATGCCCGCTGGGTTATTAGGCAAATACGCTACATTAGGAGAGACCAGCTCCAGCACTGTTGTCATCCAGAACATCTAGTTATCACATCTCATGCTCAACCACCTGCTGAGTTCACAGAGCCATCCCCATCCCCCATGACCCGCTTGTGTCTGTGTTTGTCTCTGCTGGAGACTTTGGATATGCTAAACACCCCCATACGGTCCAACTTTTCCAGCGCCACATCTCCCTCTGAAAATAGTGCGCTCACAACCCTGCTGCATCTTTGCCCATATGTGCAAACAAAGTCATTGTAAACTTTTTTGGTGACAGTATAGAGCAGACGTCTTCCAGTGGGGGTGTCTGTAGCAGAAAAACACGACTGTCTCCAAAAGCATCTGGCTCTAAGTGTGTGGATTACAGCAGTATACATTTGTATAATGCCTGTGATAATAGGATGAAGCAGCTACCGTGGGAGAAATCTGTATGGAGAATGGATTATTGCAAAGCTCTGCCTATGGGACGTGGAACCCAGGAGTTATCACAAGCAGTCAGCATCTCAAGTGGGTGCATTGCTTCAGAAAAGTGCTCCGAAACACCATTTTATGTTCCACTCCTTTGGAGAGAACACACACTGGAGCATGCGGATGTGACAGTTGTGTAGGCCACAGCAAGTAATTACTACAGTAGCACTTAAAAGGATGAGATATAGAGGCTCCATCTTGAATTTGCATCCGCTTGCGGCCTGCTTTCATTGTCCTCTCATCCACGATACAGCAACCAGTCGGCGCACTTTTGTTTTCCTTGATAAACGTTATAAAAAAAAGAAGGAGCGTTTGCATTTCCACGCGCCCAAAAGCAATTACTGTCAATTTATACACATTTCATACAGACATGTTCCCAATTAGAGCCATTCCAAGGCGAGCCGATAAGATGAGCAGCGTTCACGTGGAACATCTGAGGTCTGAACAAACGCCGGCGTCCTGCTTTGCTCTCTTGATTCCTATCGCCGTCCACAGATCCGCCGTATTATGACGAGTTCAATAGGCGGCTCTCGCTCATTCCCCGCACGGCTAATTTCATTCTTAACAAGGGTGCTGTAGGGAGAAACAAATGTTTCTGTGCTGATAGGGCTGCTTTGATATGTGGTGACTGCACCGCCGTGCGTTCCAAATCCCTTTAACATAAAAGACAGACAGACATTTTTTTTCTTTGCGTAATATTTTTTTTATTTTTCCTCGCGGTTCTAATAAAGTTACCCGTAAACCCATAACAAGTTTCTATTTTTTCTCATGAATTTTAAAATGGCATACTCTTTAATTCCTTTTATTGACTGGGATTGTTTTATGCCAGTCCATTTATGTGCCCTTCCTCAATTTGTCCTCTTTGCCGTTTTATGTAGGAAGAGAATCTCCGATGACATCTCCGAATCTGCCCATTCATTAGCCCAAACAGGCTTATCTGCTTAAAGTCTTTGGCTAAGACCCCGTTCTCACTGAGGAATGACTCACCTCCATATTGCCTCGTTATTCACTAACAGCCACGGTTACGTCACCCTGTTACTGGCTGCTGGAGATTATGAAGCTATTTGTGCAAATCCGCTTCTTACATGATATTGAATGTGCTCGCGAGAGGTCTGTCTGCAAGGAGACGGCGAGTCCACGGCGGTCCGAAGGAGTTCAGCAGCCATTAGCGGGACGGAGAGACAGAGAAGGTGGAGGCAGGAGGATGATGGGGATGATAACAAGGACATTAGGTTTGCCGGATGAGTCAGAGGACACACAACAGGACAGGGTATGAAGTTAAAAGATGATGCACATGTTTGTCATAACAGTGTGAAAGCACACATGCTTACTTGCAGTTTGGACACTGTCAAGGTGCTTTTAGGCCTGTTTGCTCCACACCAGAACTTTAAAAACTGACTGGCACTTTAGCGTGAACAAACATAAACTATTGTCCAAAGAAAATAGAGAATTTGATTCGTTTGCAAGTCAACTTGTGAGGTTTGGCCACAGTGTGACTGCAGGCGGACTATCTTACAAGATGAAAGGGTAAACGTACACATCTATCCATCTTCAGAACCAGCTGAATCCCTCTCAGGGTCAAGGTTGCAAGAGCCAGCCCGTCTACAGCAAGGACGGGGTACACCCTGCAGGTTGATGTCTGTTGCAAGTCCACAATTGTGCTATCTTATGGGGTCTAGATCAGTGGTCCCCAACCACCGGGCCGCGGACCGGTACCGGGCTGCAGACCCATTGCCACCGGGCCGCGGAAGAATTTAGGGACTTTTTTT
>NC_050533.1:11477506-11479015 GCF_002922805.2 Oryzias melastigma
TTCAGCTGTTGTTGTGACGTCATGAGGACCCAGCTAATAAAGTTGTACATGATAACACAGTGGATTAACGTTTTTAATGCCCCCCCCCACCCCCCCCGGGCCGCGGAATAGCTCCACACTGGCTGACCGGTCCACAGCCCCAAAAAGGTTGGGGACCACTGGTCTAGATGACCCCACCCATGTGTAAACCCTCCAATGACAAAAGAGGACTAAGGTGGACAGGATTGTGTGTCTGCCACAGACACCAGTGAAGATAAAAAATAAAAAAATAAAGTTTAGCACGATGTCTTTTGGGGTCCAGATGACCCCAATTTTAATGTAAACATGCTTAGGATAGCACAAGGGTTACCATGCAAATGTAGGGTCAATTTAGAGACACCAAATACTGTAATTTTATGGACTATGAGTTGCAGCAGCCAAAAATGAAAAGGGGGAAAATAGGTCCTACACATATTGGACTATAGCTGTGAAAAATTGGCCGGAAGCAGAATTTGGATCGCTTCAATTTTTGCACCAAAATGGTGATAGTACGCAATACTACCGCAGTAATATCGATTTCAATGACAGTCCAGTGTGAACACCATGGGCCACTATGAACGTAGCATAACGCTAGGTTTACACGGACAGTGTGGAGCATGTAGCACCCGCTCTCTCCTGCAATTCACACCAGACGCACATTTTTCCGCGATGGTCGATAGGCACTTCAGCTAGAGCGCCATCTGTTCTCTGCCTCTCTCTTCTTGTTTTTGTTACACCCAAAACCAAGCCCCATTCCCGCTCCGCAGTCGGTAATAAGGTTAGACAGATTGTTGGGCAAGACAATGGCAACATTTAAAAAACTAAAGACTTCAACTCCACACAATAAGACTCAGGGCAACGTGTGCTTGCTTTTCAGTGGCTTAAGTTCCAGGTTTGTCCTGATTTATTCACTATTCATTACTTTGTGCACTATATTTAGTGTTTGCCATTTTTTCGGGGTGTCAAAATTTACATTTCCATAATTCAGTCCCTCAGAAATCTCCCAGTAATCTGGAAATACCAGTGTATTTGATACTCACCAGACTGGCAAATATAGACCACAATGCATTGTGTTTGAATGATTTGTCATTTGAAAAAAATGTATATGTGAATTTCAAGTTTTCATAATCAGAATACAGTGGATTCAAAAGTAGTCTTTAAAAAATGTTCATGATTGGTTGGTTTTCACTTCCGTAAATAGGTGACATCTTGTCATTTTTGATTGTTGACATTATTTCTGCGTCCTGTTTTAAGTCTTTTACATGTGCTAGCTTTATCATCTGTTAAGCACCGTCTCTTATTTTGCTGCTTCACCTTGCATGACATAAAGCTATGCGTATCTTTACCCGACGACATGCTGGATAGACGCACACACGAGCTACAGGAGGCCCCATATTGAGTACATATAGCCAGAGGTAAGGATATCACAGCTACACACATGAAAATCATCAATTTTTACCCATAGAACACTGTTGTGGGTTACGGATAAAC
>NC_050533.1:11479105-11494402 GCF_002922805.2 Oryzias melastigma
GTTTTATTTTTTAAAATGTATTCTGTTTTTTTAAGTTTTAGGATGCCCGGGTTTGTCCTCACAACAGGGAGGTTTAGTTCTAACCAGATTAAATTTGCTTGGTTTTTGTCTTGGCTTAAAAGCCCGTCTGAACTCTGCAGATCAATGGAGAATAACTCTGCTCCATCTGGAATGAAGGGCCAGAGGTTCGGGTTGAAAAGGAATTTTGGTGTAATGTTTGTGCATAGAGGAAAACCAGAGTTTAGGCAAGTAACTGAAACTGAACTCGTCCGTCCATCTATCTATCCATCATTTTTTAAACCAGAAAAAAACTCAGATTGAACCCATTAAACATATTGATTTTAGTGTGATGAGATCGATACTTGCGATACTTTTGTCGCAGCTTTTTTTCGCTACATACAGTAAAGAATTTGCATTTAATTATGGAGTTCATAAAGCACAACGTCTGTCTGCAGTGTTGCCAGATTGGACCAAAAATAGCCCAATTTGAGTAAATCCTCGCCCAACTTGTGCAGGAAATTGCCCAATCTGGCAACATTGTCTAAGTAAAGGCGCACCATCCCCCCCTTTTTACTTCTGCTCACACCTAGCCCCTCCCCCTCCCTGTGTCATCAGTCATTAAAGAACCACATATTCGCACCAATGGCAGACTTTTTTTGTTGTGTTGTTTAATTTTTTTTTTTATTTTGTGTACTTTTTTCACTAATGACTTTGATATTTCATTATTGTCTTTTTCAGAATATGTTTGTGCTGCTAACTCTTGAACCGCAATGGATTCTGAAGCAGACAAAAGCAGCTTTACGCTGATATGCAACACTTTTACAGTAGTTTAAGGAGCATGTGTCATTTTACTGTCACCAGTGAAAGCTCCGTTGTAAAAGGGTTAAAGTTCAGCAAATAATACAAAACACAATTGACACTAATATTGTTGACACTACTATTCAGTAAAAAAAACAAGACATGCATTAAAAATAAAGTCATCCCTAATGTTTGTGTAATTATTTTGTTCTACGTTTAATCTGAATCTAGATCCTGCAGCAGAATGGAAACAGGCTGCAGACCTCTGACCAGGCAAGAGGAGTAAAACACCACGCCATTTCCGATAAGCTTATCTCAGTTGTAGGCGCTTGTATGACTGCTTAAAGCTACGGTCCTGCGATTGGGATCCCATAATTCTGGCATTTATCGTTTGGGAGCGGCGCTCACTTTGGAGGAATGGCGCCCCGGTTGTGGACTCAATCACAGCGCGAGGGGATGTCAGCGCAGAGGGCGCTCCCCGTGAATCACACACTGAAAGGCTATCAACCCAAACCTCCAAGGTCCACTGGCAACTCATCAGTCATGGCGGAGTAGACCGGGCCACAGACTGATCAGCTGTACACACTCTCTGGTCACCGGGGACGCTGGCCAGCTCAGCCTCTCTGTCCGTCTCTCCTGCATCTGTACGTCCCAGGAATTTGCTGGAACAACAGCCCTGGATGTCAAGGTGAGAGTTTGACTTTGTATTGGGAAGTTGGCTCTGCCTAAATTATACATGAAGCCACTATTGCTTCCTTTTGTCACTCTGACTGTTTTTATTGCCTAAATATATATATAGTGAGCTTGTTGTTCTTTTTTTGTTACTTTTATTTGCAGAAAAGGAATTTACTGTAGGTTGCAAAAGTCACTCACATCTACTTAAGGGCAAAGGTACAGTAGGAAATTTGCTGGTCAGTTTTAGTGCTACACAATACTTGTTTTTCTTAGAGTCACCAACCTATGAGGCCTGATTCTGGACTGTAGGAGGAACCAGAAGCGTCAATAAAAAAACACACACATGCACGGGGAGAACATGCAAACGTCCACACAGAAAGATCCAACCAATGCTTTCAACCTATCGAATCAAAGTGCAGGGAAAACGTGTGTGCACCAGTGACAAGGGGTAAGCGAGACATCCATCCATCCATCTTCTTGTCCGCTTCTTCCCTTTCGGGGTTGCGGGGGTGCCGGAGCCTATCCCGGCTACTGATGGGCGAAGGCGGGGTACACCCTGGACAGGTCGCCAGTCTGTCACAGGGCCTCAATCACACACACATCCACTCTCACATTCACACCTAGGGACAATTTAGAGTCACCAATTAACCTATGAAGCATGTTTTTGGACGGTGGGAGGAAGCCGGAGTCCCCGGTGAAAACCCACGCATGCACGGGGAGAACATGCAAACTCCACATAGAAAGGTCCCAGCCGGGAGTCGAACCGGGGCCTTCTCGCTGTGAGGCATGAGCGCTAACCACTGCGCCACCGTGCAGCCCGTAAGCGAGACATGAAAGATAATATTAATTTACATGATTACATGAACAGATGAGATTTACTTAAGGAGAGTTTGGTTGACATCTGATTTTGAATCCCATAAATGTCGACAAAGCTCACTTTGTGTCTCAGAATGAATGAGGGGTGCAAAATGGTTATGCAGCAAATTTTACTTTGAGATATATTTATTATCTCCACCCTGATAGAGTCAGCAATTGTTCAAATTAGGAACACGTTCAAAGCGCTTTTCATTCTTTCGACTACTGTAACTCTTCAACAGCAACGTAACTCCAGCGGATTTTGAAGCAGACTCTTGAACTGATACGCAGCACTTTACAGTAGTGAAGTATTTAAGCAATCAAAGCATGTTTTATTTTGTGTCACCAGCGACATCTCCCATAAAAAAAGGTTGATGAGAGGCTACAAAGTGATGCGGTCCAAAGACCATGTATTGATGTTGCCAGTGACATCTCTGGTGTTTTTTTTTGTTTTTTTTTTTATTAATTTTATTTAATTTAGTAACAATACACAACATCAAAATAATACAAAATAAACATAAAACAGTCAAATGAAAAGGAACATAAAGAATAAAAATGATATTATCTGCCCCTATTGCTAAATTAACATTAAATCAAAATATATCAAACAAGGAAAATGAAAATATAAACAGTTCTCTACACAAACCCTCATTTAATTCTATTTACCTATATGAGGTCCAGTGGCATTAACTATATATTTTGAAATTATTTTTCTCTATATTATCTCTAATATTTACTTAACATCTCCCTCTTAATAACATTTTAATTGTTTTTGTATTTTTGATTTCCTGTCCAGTTTCTTCCATATGTTGGGACCGTTTACACACTTTTGTTCTAAATCTTAGTTTCCTGAATATTTCGTGTCTTTTTAAGTTGAAAGGACTTTGTCTTTTATTGAATTTAACCTGTTTTTTGAAGGGTAAGCATGACCTGCGTGCCTTGGACATAAGTTTTAGAATATTATAATCAACTATGTCTCTCAACTTTAGTATTTGCAGGTGACTGAATGGGTCTCTATATATATTTTCTGTAACAATTCTTTTAGCCTTCTGTTGTCATGTTAAGATTGAAGTTAAATAAAAGGTTAAACAGTAGAGAAAAAACCCAAGAACCCTATTTTTTTACATTTTTGAAACTTCGACCCACCGCTTGTCCTCTCCTTTATAATTTCAACTTTTCCAATTACAGTTTCTCAAAGTTTTAGAGTATTATACGCCCAGTTTATCACTTCCTCTCTGGCTTATTCGAGCCCACTGCCCCTGCAGACAGCATGCGCCCCTCTTCTCCGCCATGCACCGCGCTCACGTTTAGCGCACCCACCGAAGCCACATTAGAAAATAGACGATATTACAATTTCACACATCTAGCGTTATCCTTTTGCCTCACTCCGATTCACCTGTGGCCAAGCAATATTCCTCAAGTAAGCAAAATAATAAGTTATTACCATAATGTTTGAATAAAAAAATGGAGGTTGTAAAGAAACAGGAGTTTTTTTGAGGGGGGGTAGTGTTGAGGGAGGAGAAATATTTGATTAATCTTCTTAACACGTTTCATGTGCAGATTCTTTGAGTTAATTTCAAGGACCATGCCTAAAGGAGATTACCTCCCCGTGCTCCTGCACATTTGCTCATGAGTGATTTTGTTTATTCATGTTTTATATTATAATGCTCCTCCTGCCGTCTGCAGCCGCACAACCACCGGCAAAAATGCAATTTATTTTCTGCGCTGCACACGATGGAGACAGCTGATAATGTCGCCAGGAAATATGAAGACTGCTGGGACGGGACCAAACAGCCTGCTATTTATGTATGGAATACAAACAAAATATTTGGTGCCGGTTCTCCTAACCCGCATCTACATATTAAACACACACTCTGCCACCAAAAAAAAAAAAAAAAAGTTGTGATATTGAATTCTAGTCTACTTTTTTCTTTTTTTTTTAACGTGTGTGTTTTGATTTACATATCTGACAGCGGATCAGCATGCATCCGCCATAACACGGATCATTATGGAGGCTCGTAAAAGGTCAAAGATGGCGTTCCCAGAGGTTGCAGATTGCGCTCCTGCTCGGTCGCCAATCACACTTATCATCAGCGGCTTATTCCAAGCTCATCTCATATATATTTATATATATGCCCGCCTCGTATGAAAACCCATCAACAGTATGTTGTCATGACATATACGGCGCCACCCACTCATATTTCACCGGCGCGATTCAGTTTATGAACACGCATCAAAATCTCTTTCATCACTCCTGCTAATGCGGATTTATCTGTCCCACCGCAAGTGATGGGAAGGACTGACGCCGGTGTTTACAGAGAGCCGCGCGCCGACGGGGATGACGGGCGGCGCTCTTTTTGCCCGGGCGCAGACGAGCCCCTCCGGTGATGGCAGGATTTATGCCCATCCTCCGCGCGAAAACGCATTGTCTCTGGGCGGATCGTTCGGCCTGTCCTTGCCTTATTGATCTCGCTCCTCACAAGTTCGCAACTTCCGCGTTCCTGGTGCTCCGCTTGACAGAAGAGAGATTTAGTGGAGGGGTGAGGTCAGATAAAGGAAGAAGGATGAGGGGAAAGGGTGAGAAGGAGAGCGGCGGAGGCAGGAAGGGGGAATGAGTTGAGGGAAATAAGGGAGGAGAAGAAGGTAAGGATAAAAAAAGCAGATCAAGGAGAGAGTTAACTTCAGGCCAGGTTGCCCAAGATTGATAGTTGCGTGAAAAAGGCAGCAGAATTGGCTTTTGGTACAGTAGAAGTCGACCAGTAAACATTTCTGTGGTTCTTAAACGCACCAGTCAAGAGAGCACTCCCAAACTGTCCAGAAGTTAAGGCTCTAACACCAGAGCTAACTTGATGATGTCATAGGTTATGCACAGTTTGAGTGAGATAGAAACACACAAATGAACAAACACAAAAATGTTTACAAAAAGGTTTAAACTTGCAGTTTACTTGGTAAAATTGTCCCGTTTTTATGTGCAGGTGTAAACGGCTTTTCCAGGATCTAAGTTCACTTGCAAGTGGATTTGGGTGCGTTTCAGTGACCATGAGAATACACACAGACTAATTTGACAAGAAAAAAATATTCAAAAATCCCTTTGTAGGAAAACAGTAAACTGAAGGCTGAAATCGACTGCATGGTGGTGTAGTGGTTAGCACTCTCACCTCACTGTGAGATGGTTCAAGTCCCAGATTGGTTCTTTCTTTAAGGAGTGGTTCCCATGCTTGTGTGCATTTTCCATGCATGTTGGTTTCCTCCCGCAGTCCATAAAACATGCTTGAAATCTCCCTTTAGATTTGAATGTGTGGCCCAATACTGGCTAGGATAGGCTCCGGCAACCCCCATGACTTCAAAAGGGATTCAGCATAATTTAAAAATAGATAGATGGCTAACTGGACTTTGTTCTTTTCCTTGGTTAGTGGAAATTCTGATCAACACCTTCTAAATACCAACTGTTGTAACTACAGTAGCTACCAAACCAAGGTGCGACTTGTAATGAAACAAAATCTGTCAAACTATCAAAGTGTTCAGGCACCTTTAAACTCACTTAGCTGGTCAATGACAAACTTCCCAACTACTCCCAACCAAATAGGCAGTGAACAAAGTTTTTGTGCAAGTGTTTGCTTGAATGGTTTCGTTTTTGGTGCAGGTGTAAAATTATTTTTGTGAGAACAAGGTAAGTGCCATTGACTATATATTCTCTGGGCATGTCACTTCCTCCTGTCTCATGTTCCAAATAGAAAGTACCAGTTGGTTCCAAGAAGACAAAATCCAATTGACTTCCATTGAGAAATAGACAGTTATTTATCAGAATAACCATTCTTGCTTTGATATCTTTTTCTTAACATCTTCTTTCTAATCCTATTTTTCTGAAATATATTTTCCTTCGTTGCAAGTTATTCAAGTTATAAGCGGACCAATCAGATGCTCAGTAAAAGCATGTGGTGGCCGCTGGCCCCGCCTCAAACGTTGGATTAACAGATTCTCTTGAGCCGCTTTCAGTGGAAGGAGTGTGGACTTCCAACAAGCTCACTCGTGATTGGCAACAGTAGTTCCTCTAAAAACGTGAAACAGACCGACTCGGACCAATCACTGTCAATGGGTTTCAAAATGGCGGCGGCCATATCAGGAAGCCACAGTGAAGGCTTTGGCCTGATTTTGCGAGGGCCGGAGCTAAGGCATTTTCTATGGGTGATGTCAACACCTCGCCTGATGCAGGGATTAAATTATGTCTATGGACTGCTCTGCTTAAATTCTAGGATCTTGATTCACTTGCAAGTGAACTTGGGTGCAGTTTAGAGACAGTGTGAATGCACATGAACTATTTTGACTATGTTGAATATTGTGTTCGCAGAATGTTGAATTAAAGGGCTGGCTGGCTTGTGCTGTGGGGTGGTGGTTTGCACTCTTGCCTCACATTGAGACGGTTCAAATCTCAGGTTGGTCATTTCTGTATGGAGTTTGTATGCTGTTCCCATGGATGTGTGCATTTTTCCAGGCACTCCTGTTTACTTCTACACTTTAAAAACATGCTTCGGAAGTTTATTGGTGATTCTAATTAGCCCTTTTGGTGTGACAGTGATTGAATAGACCTACAACCCATCCTGGGTGGGTACCTCAGTTTTGCCTGACTCTGGATGGGATAGGCCCCAGTAACCCTTTGACCCCAACAGAGATTATGCTGTTTGGTGCAGTGCAATTCATGTGTTGTCCCTCTTTCCCACTCCCCTCTGGGAGAGCGGGAGAGAATCTAGATTTAAGGTGGCTCGTCTGTGCTCCTGTCCTTGGCCGTGGACCTTGCCTCTGGCTTAACTTACATCCCCGCTTGTCCCCCAAATCCATCTGGATGAAGGATCATCTGTGCTCTTGTGCTTGGCTGTGGACCTCACCTCTGGCTCGACTCACATCCCCACCTGTCCCCCACGTCCATCTGGATGAAAGATAATCTGTGCTCCTGTACCTGGCGGTGGACCTCGCCTCTGGCTCATCTCACGTCCCTAGCTGTCCCAGCCCCCCTCTGGATGAAGCTCATCTGTTAACTATTCGAAAATGGAGCTGTAGAGTTAGATAAGCTAATTCTTTTTTGACAGTCCTGGTACATTACCTGTCCGTCCTGGGGGTTGCTGAGGCTTCAGAATCTGCTTTTTAGGAGTTTTTCCTGACCGAGAAGGGGGTCTAAGGCCAGGGATGCCCAGCTCAGTTTATTCTGTTCGGTTTAGGTTAGCAATCGGCTATTGTTTAAATTTTATAAGTGATGTTATGTTTTTGGACAATTGCTGGTGTGACGTCTGTTGAGACAAACGTGATGTAATATTGGGCTATATGAATAAAACTGAATAGAGTAGAGATTAAACTTTTTTAAAATACCGACGGATAACTGGAATATATGTTTTTTTCCTAGCTTGTGTTCGTTCTGGGTAATAAAATCCCCAAAAACCATCTATTGTAGCTGCATGTGTAAATGGTAAATGCCATAAACTTGTATAGCGCTTTTTTACCTTCCTCGAAGGCCCACAGTGCTCTACAGTCACAGACCATTCACCTAGTCACACACACATTCACACACTGATGGCGGCTCCGCTGCTGAACACTGGCGCCAACCTCCCACCAGAGGCAATTCGGGGTTCAGTGTCTTGCCCAAGGACACTTCGACACATGGGGGGGGGGCAAGGCGGGAATCGAACTGGGACATATCAAACTCCGATCAGGAGTTGACCCCGTATTGCTGCACCATGGCCCAGACCACCAAAACAATTATTTTTTCTTAGCATTCCCACCCAATCAAACGACATTTTTTGGACCATCTAAGTGTCAAAGCACCTTGACACTCACTTAGGTGGTCAGTGAGAAACTTCTCTGAGTCAGACTTCGGCTTTTAGCACTTTTAATATAACTGAGACACATCAGTGAAACGTCATGTACACGACTTGTGCACAGATGTGTGAAAACACACGCTGACAGGCAAACATCAGAGTCCCGACATATTTAAAGCCATTAACCTCTTTGTGATCTTTTGGACGTTTTTTTTGCCTTCAATCCGTCTCCTGAAGTTCTCTTTTTATATTTTTCAGTGCTGACCTGACGATAACATTAAAAACGGCAATTATGATTCTGACAAAGCCCACGGGGAGTGTGAAGAAGCCAACGGAGAGGCTAAAGGGAGGGGTTGGCTTACATAAGGCCATGCATTCCTAATGTTTGTCAAACATCACGCGGCCTGCTTTCCTTTGCGACCGAGAAACTGGAGCTTAAGAATCTCACTTATGAAAAGCTCCGTGCATTTGTTCTCCTAATGTGTACACAACTCATTTTTAATGGCTTCTCTGGTGCTCACTGACAAATCCACCGTCGGAACAATCATTAGCACCGCGTAAGGAGCTGCTCCTGGGCCCTTATCTTCTTAACTCCGCCATTGAAGTAATCATTTTAGAATTACGGGAGATCAGAGTGCAACTTTGGTTGATTACTCATGTGCCGTTATAAAAGAACGAAGCCTTCAGAGAGCAGGAGAGACTTTTTTTTTTTAAAATACACAGGAAAAAAAGGGTTTTTTGAAGTTCTGAACAGGAGACTGAGATGTGCTGTCAGCGATGGATGCCTTTGATAACCAGACTTTTATTTTATCCCGTCTCTCCAGTCGCGGGAGAGAAGCAAAGACATATGAGGTGCGTGATCCAAAAATAAAATAGGTCATCAAATTACCCCAGTGATTGTGTGTACCTGCCCAATTATGATTGATCTTTGCCAGCGAAAACAAAGCGCCGGGTTTTATTTGCATGCCTAAAAAAAAACAAAAAAAAAACTGCCGTCTTTCTCTCACTCCCTCGCAGTCCCAGCTCTATAATTATCTCAAATGTGAAATGCTATTTAGGTATTCATAATTTATTTCTGCGAGCGAGGAGGACACAATAGATGAGCGCTGAATGTTCCTGCCAAGCCCTAGCTTTTTTTTCATCCTCTCTTCTTTTTTTTGTAGGTAATTGAAAATCTCATTTGCATGAAGAGAAAATCAAACTCATTTCCATACATGAGATCATAAAAAAGATAACTGCCAGTGTTTGTTGTTCCATATTTGATCTGAGAGTTTCAACCTAATGGCTTAAAGGTTGAGTCAGGCCGTTGTTCGACGGTGTGTTTAAGTACGCGTCAGTTGTTAGTGTTCCAAATCTCTTTTTAAAAACTTCCCAGAAATCTTCCCACATTCTCAGCTCAGCGGGACGTCGTGGATGCATTAAGAGGACTGCGCCAGTCAGATCTAGTGATCAGAGGTGTCCCGTGCCGCCGCCGCCTCCCCCCCCAACTGACACAACCCCACGTATCCCGGAATGGCTTCTCCTTTTCATCAACTCACACAAACAACCCCGTCTATTCCAGGAGGGCACCATTAGAGACCAGACCTCTGTCTCTATTCCCTACTTGAAGCTCATTAATGCAGCCCCCCCAACACGGGCGGACACCGGGAGATATCAAACACCTCCACCCCTCCCCAGCCCCGTGCTTTTCTTCTTCTCTGCTTCGACAAATTTGGGGGGTATTTGACAGTTTTTTGGTGAATGTAAAACAAATTGAGATTTAAATCCCCAGAAAACAACATTTGTGCTTAAAAATGAAAACAGAGAGATTAGGCAATATACTTTAACCATTTTTTTTTTTTTAATGTTTCATCTCAACAGTAAAACCTCTTGCTTGTTTGATTCACTCGTTACTGTTTGAAATCCTGCGAGTAATTCCTTATAAATGTTAGCCAAGCAAGGACAAGCTTCTATAAAACCAGACTTTCCATCTATGCTCTTAAGATCGTGGAATGATCTCCACAAACTCTTCAAGTGAAAATATTTAACCCTTGTGCTCTCTTATGGGGTCCAGATGACCCCACCCTTATATTGACGTGTGACCCCTCCCATGACAAAGATGGAAAAGGTGGTAATTTGTATCATTTAAATGGGATGTGTTGACTATGTTTGGCTGCTAGGTCACTCCTGCACTAGAGGTTCTAGATTTTAATGGTGCTTTCTGGTGAAATGAAGGTAAATGAAGGAAGTCAGGATGTTAACAGCTAAAACCTTAAGGCCGGGTCACACAGCCACTATGTACATTTAGTTCACATTATTTGTAGATGAGAACGGGTCAGACATGAATATTAGTGTAAAAAGTGAGAAAAGCTGTAGTCTTTATGTTGAGTTTCAGATGTATCAAATCAAATCAATCTTTATTTATATAGGACTTTTCATATAAAAGAATAACACAAAGTGCTCATGAATGAGCCATGTTAAAACCAAGGAAGAAGTACTGATAAACCACCCCTAAGAACACGTAAATCCGGACGTCATTGAATTTCTTCACTTTGACATTCAGAACACTGGGCAGAAATCATATCACGCCAGCTCTCAACAAACTCAACAAATGAAAGGATTAAACAAGAAACTACAGAAGTCTTTAAATAAAACAGTGTGTGTTCTTTTTTTGTCCTTTTCAAAAGTGTTTATATATATTCGAATCCATATAATTTCAAAGGTAAATCCTGAGCTGGGTGGCTTGAATCACCAGCAGCGCTGCATTGGATGCATGAAGTGCACACTGCTGCACAGTGACGGCTGAACGTGTGACGACCTCCATCCAGCGGCTGGGAAAGGACAACTGTCAAATGAAATGACATGAGGTGTATTTTATTTCTCTGTGCATCTGACCTAAGCATTTTGCCTCAGAAATATGTGCTGCGTATTTTGGTCCTGGGCTCCGGCGCGGGGTAATTGAAAAGCATTGCTCAGTGTAGCGTATGCACTCAGACATGCGATGAGGCCACCATTACGGCTCAGCGTGGCCTGGAGGGATGAGGGGATGGAGGGGAGAGAGCGGCTGTGTGCCGCCATGGAAATTTTAGATTAACAGGAACCCAAACTCCCTCCATCATCTCAGGTGGAGCCTGATGCAGTTATGTAAAATGAACTGTAAATACACTATGTTTTTGTTCATTTAAATGTTTTAAATCAAAGTACAATTTCTGGGTTTTTGTTAAAATTCCTTTAAAAACTTGTGTTTCATAGGAGTGAAACTGATGCAGAAGTGGAGTAATGGGAAAAAGTGGAACAACATTGCAAAAAAATGTCTCACTCTAACTAATATTGTAAAGTATTATATAACACCTCCAATTTTAAAGACCCACTCTAGAAATTGTCCTTTAATATGTTCTTGTGTCATTTTTTTTCTCATGTTTGAGGACATACATAAAGAGAATTAGGCTTTAAATGACATTTTTGAGAATTTCTTTACACAAATTGTTAATCAGGAGCAGATAAAAAAAATGCAGTTTAAAAAAGCTTGCAGCTATCTATGCTTGTGTTTGGTGCAGTGTGATTCATGTGTTGTTCCTCTTTCCCACTCCCGGGACAGATTTCAAATTCCAGGTGTGCTTCTGTTCTTGGCTGTGGACCTCACCTCCGGCTCGTCATGGCTATGGACCTCGCAACCCCCCCAGTTCTATCTGGATGAACACTATTCAAATATGTAGTTGTATAGTTAGATAAGCTAATTGTTCTTTTTTGGAGTTTTCTTTACAGACAAGGAAGTTCTAACGGTTAGAACCTAAACTAAATTAGTCAGACTCTGACCAGTGTAGTTTAGTCTATTTAGTTTTGAAACCAGCTATTGTTTATTGTCTATGACTGACTTTCTGTTTTTGTAGAATTACCGGTATGAAGCCCAATGAGAGAATTGTTTGTGGTATTGGGCTATATAAATAAAATTGAACTGGAACACAAAAGGTCGCTGCTCCGCTCCATTCTGATCCATGTACGCATACGGTGTGTGGGGCTGTAAGCTAGCGGTGGAGAACGTTAACAGATGGACAATCGGAAGGGGGAGGGCTTACTCCACGCTAACATTCCCGCCCACAACTCAGAGGTGAATTTCTGGTGAACTTTTGCCGCTCTGCAGAAATTATGTCCCACGAAGCGACAGGTTTTTGGATGTTGCTTAAAAACGGCACAATTATTCATTAACATATGATTAAAGACCACTGGGAAAGCTTTGAAAATAGATCAAAAGATGATCGAAGTGGGTCTTTATGGACTGTAAATGTTTTAAAAGCCTAAGGCTATTCAATCCTAACACTCAGCATGTCAAAAATGACACAAAATAACAAGATGGTGCAGCACAAACAGTCACAAGATTGATTTATGTAGTTTAATTTATACATGCATAAAAACATCCTTGAGAATTTTCTATTCAACATCTGCATCCTGCAAATTTGACGCAAACAAAATGAAAATGAAATTCTGAGAAATATTGTAAACATTGAAAACATATTTACAAATTTGTTTTTGCTCATTTTCAGATATTGAACAAATAAACAACTTACATAAATAATGAGAATCTTCATTTTACAATCTTTACAATTATATAAGATAAAAAAACAACATAGCAAGTAACCAAAATATAGGAACAATGTCAAAAATCACACACAAAAAAATACTTTTATTGGTTAAAGTTTACTTACAGTTCCTGTTATTGTGTAGATGTGCTCAATTTATTGTTATTCGTTTTGGACTGGGGCAAAAGCTTCCCTGTCAAAAGGCCCTGAAGGCAGAGAAGGAGCTTCAGGGCGGTTTACAGAGTGTGGGAATTTTCACTGCAGGATAGTCGGGTGGACTCGGTTTGACTGGATGAAAACCCCCCCCCAAAAAAAAAAAAAAAAAAAAAGTTGGTTTGTTTGCTCTCATACTGCACACTTTCACTTATAAAACCTGCACATTTTAGGGCAGTGTTGCAAAAGGGGCATCAATCAGAACTAAAGAAATATTTTAAAAAGCATGAATATTTTTTTTCTTTTTAAGATTTGTGCTGTCATCTGTTTGTTTTAGTGTGGAATTCACGTACTTTTTATTGTTGATTTCTACTCTTTGATTCATAGGGCGGTTCGATTGGATTCACATTAGAGTTCACTTGCAGGTGAGACTTTTAATCAGCAGCAGAATTCACTTCAGATAAACTTTTAAGCTACGTTTACATAGCCCTTGGCGGCTGAGCGTGGCAGGATGCGCTTACATGTGATTAGGCAGTGCTCTGGCAGTGGAATGGACTCCGGCATCTGTATCACTGCTATTCCATGAAAGTTAGCGCGTCTAAGTGTGTGTGGCAGATTTTCCAAATTTTTTACCCGTGATATGGCCGTCAAATCCAGTAGGACCGGGCCTTAACACCCAAATCACAACGTATAGCTTTACAAATCTATCTTGGAAACTGAACTGGACCAAGCAGACCTGCTTTAATCCTACTCTAAGTATAACTACTTTGCCTGTCCAAGTCTTGCCAGACGTAAAGACTGTGAAAGCGGCTCCATTAGTATATCGTGCAATGTTGACCATCATGACTACAATAGTGCATTGGCTTTCTTTGCACAATCAGCTCCGGGGGATTTTTGGGAGTCATTTCACAGCCCCTCTGTATTAGCTTGTTGAGTTTTTCCGAGTCACCGACTCTGATGCCGCCGCAGCAGCAACAGATGACTGCCCTCCAGACATTCAAGATATACAAGTTCCCCCAACCATCAGAATACCTACAGTATACCGCCCGAAGTAGATCAGAGTGCTTTGTCCTTCTTTGTATGCAGCCTCGGCATCGCATTATCATTCCGTCCCGCTGCACAGATGAACACACTGAGATTGTGCTCTATCACCTCTACCCCTTCTGCAGGAATGGAAACAGTAAATCCTCACCTCCTCCACTGCTACCATTTATTTATGCAGCTACATCACCACGGACGTTTTTTACCCCCTTACATCTTAGATTTTTTTCACTCTACGACAATTTTGTCAGACCCGTGTGATTCAGAGTTTTAGGATGCGGTTAGCGTCAGACAGCAGCTTTTAGCCACCAGCTGTTTGACTTACTGGTCTCGCTCACATTCAGTCAGACTGAGTCAGGCAGGGGGTCGAAGCGAATATTTAAGACTAAAAATAAGAGTTAGAATGCAGTATATTGCACTTTGACAAATTTAAGTGATAAGTCTCAGAGAAAGATGTAGAAAGGCAAAATGTTTAGATACTAAAATAAAGCTTTTTTTTCCTCATTTTTTGATGTATTTGTGTTTGGTCCAGTATTAAGAAGCATGTTTTTTCAAATAAAATCAGTAAAAAATTCAAACTTTGAACAAAAGTTGACGAACAATAAATCACTCTGAGAAAAGCTAATTTTAAGAATACATTTTAACAAAAAAAAGCTGACATTCTCATTCCTACGTCATCATATACTGATGTATGGTTACAGATTCATCCACGTCACTTTTGATGTTTTGATGTCCTCAACTCGTCATTTTTTAGCATGGTGGCTGTTCAATTAAATCAGGGGTTCGGTTGTTTTGTGGGACGCAGTATCGGGCATGGACAGTACCGGTAATCGAACCCGCGCATTGCATCGGTAGAGAATCTCGGGATGCAGCCGGTACTGGTACCCTAACTCAGTATCCTGACTCTAGCCCGGTCCAGTACTGCATCTGGAACTGGTACTGATCCGGTACTGATCCAGTACCTATCCACATCTGATCCTGGGTTAAGGTTAGGGTACTAGTACGCTCCATTTCCCAACACTGGACTGGTACCGGTGTGCAGACCGGAGGTTGGGGATCCTTGATTTAATTGGAACTGCCAGCATGTCAAAAAGAGACGAGTTGGGGACATCCAAAATATCAAAAAGTGAGAAAGAGGGGTCCCTATGCATCTAAATGTGACAACTTGAGATTGAGAATGTGTTAAAAAACCCCCAACAATGTAACTCAAGTGACAACATAGCAGGGGTGGAGCTACGAGGGGCAGGACGCCCCTCTACGTGCCTTCCAAATTTTTGAGCCATTTCTCTAAGACCAAAACGGCATTTAAATTAAATTAACATTAACCCTAGAGCATTTTTACGTGTGATTTTCACCTCAGCAAAAGTATTTACATTATTTTCAATATGTTGCATTTTTCTGAGTGTCATGGG
>NC_050533.1:11494420-11507601 GCF_002922805.2 Oryzias melastigma
ATGTTTTTATTTTTCATTTTGTTACATAAACCAGAAAATACAAATAAACTGTATACTATTATTTACCATGTTTTGTTATATTTTGATAATTTTTTTATGACAAATACTTTTATTGGGTATTACATATCAGGTAAAAGTTATAACTTTTTATTGTGAAAGTGCTCAAGGGTTAAGTTCAAATACCACATTTGTATATTAACAGGAATATTTACAATATTTTTGTATATTCTAGAATTGTATTTTTTTACAATTGCTTTTACCTTAGACTGGCTTAAGATTTTTTGGTTGTTGTTCTGTAGTTTTCCCTAAAATAAAGTATTTAAAAAGTTGTATTTCCTTTTTTTTAATTCATTCATGAATGTCTCGTCTTTTCTTTGAAAGATTTCTATGTTTACCCATTTTTTCATTTCTTCTTGTAATGAATTGAAATAAACAAACAAAATAAATAAATAAAAAATATGAATCACACACTCACTTACACACAGACTTTGAAGAACTGCAAAAAATAAATATCCCACTTGCATTTTGTTTTCTGGTGTTCTTATCAATAACCTCAGAATATGAGACAGTAAAACAATACACCTTGGGTCTTTTTTCCTAAATAACTCTTTTATTTTTTTTTACCCCGTTGCCATTACACTGAGTGTGCTGTAAAGTCAGAGAGGCATGAATGTGCGGGGTCTTCATGTAATAAGCATATAATTAAACCCCTCTGACAATTACATCATGCATTATCAGCCGAAGCCAGATCCATTACTACGTGCGATCAATGACTCGGCCACAACTGGCCTCCTACTCTGACCACACCAGGGACCGTCAGCCGTGCAGCTCGGGCCTCTTCTCCGTACTTCAAGACCAGTAAGTGCTGTTAGTGACATCCAATACCGAGAATTTGAATGGAGAGAAGGAGGAGCGCCCGCTACTTAATGCTAGGTTAAGGGGAAGAAGCAAATGGGAATTAGGAGCAGTGAGGACTGTTAGGAGGTGGTGCAGCTACTTGCTGAAGCTCTGGAGTGTAATGATGAGTCATGCTGGAGTGAATTAGAGATGTGGTCCCTTTTCCTCTGCATTACCCGAGATGGCTATCCGTACTAATGAAATCCTCAAAGATTACAGAGGTCGAGTAAAGGCTAGCCCGGTGCTGAGTTGCATAATGATTATGAATTAAACATCAAAGGGGCTTCCAGCCAAGCATGCAAGCTCATCCAGAGAACACCGAGCACATAAACAATTCACATATGGAATATTTTAAACTTCTTACAGATGGTAAGGAGTGTGCAAGAAGTGAAATGCATCACCCTCTGCAAAGTTTAAGAACCCTTCCTTTATGGAACACTTACAGCACTCATAGTGCGCCTTATAATCAGGAGTGCCTTATATATTGATTGATTCTAGTTGTGCATATTGATGTTGAAGCAATTTTGATAAGTAAACAACACTCTGTCAGAATGTCAGTTTGTTTTATTTATTTAATTTTTTGGAGTTTGGGGTCAAGGTTTGGACTGAACGCGAATTCCTCCACCACCCCAGCGGCTTTTCCTTACCCTACAATTAGCCCTTCAAACAGGAGGTTTAGGAGACAGTATCTTCAAATTCGGACGTTGCCAATCCTTGATGACATCAATAGCTGCCAGTCAGCGATGCTAGCCTGTAGCTGCTAGTGCTCTGAAAATACATAACATCGGTTTCATAACTTTAGAAAGTCATGCTATAATGGCAAAAGTCATTACTTACATCTAAATATAAACATCTGTGCTTCAGAGCACGACCACGTGGAGAAATGTGTTTCCCACAGTGTGATGCGGCTCACCCTTGTGGCGGCGGGATACATAGGCTAGTCAGTAAAACAACAATTTCAGACACCCCTATCGCTCCAAATGCCCCAACAATTAGGGGGTTTGGAGCTAATTTGTAGCTGCGTTTAACTGTGTTTTTTCTTTGTGCGAGTTGCTAACAAGGTTTCAGAGTTTGTGTAGTCACAGTAATGTTTATTTTAGCATTGCCTGTTTTTTTATGTGTTGCAAATATGGTTAGGACATACAGGTATTTTGAATATGCTAATGTTGCTAATGTGAAGTTATATTGTTTTGTACCAGTTACAAACAGGGTTCCAGAATCACAGCAACATTTGTTTTAGTGGCATCAGTCCATTTTTTTATGTGTTGAAAACAAGGATAGTTATAGTAAATATGCTAACATATAGCAGTGTCTATTTCTTCATGTGCTACTAACAAGGTTAGGAGTTAGCCGAGTCACAGTAACATTTTGTTTTGGTGGTATCAGTCTGTTTCTTTATGTTTTGCAAAAATGGTTGACAGTTATTGTGAATACGTTAACAAGGTCAATGTGTTGTGGGGTCAGATTTGTTTTGTATGTGTTAGGTTTGAGAGTTTGTGTAGTCATACTAACTTGTTTTAGTGATATCAGTCCATTTTTTGAACATGTTGAAAACAAGGTTGAAGGTTAAACATTTGGAGAATAAGCTAACGCAGCTAATATGTAGCAGTGTTGGACTGTTTTTTTTTTGTTTTGTTTTTTACGTTTCACTAACAGTTAGCATACTCATAGAAACATTTGTTTTAGCATTATCAGTCTGTTTTTAACGTGCTCCAAACATGAATGGGAGTTATTGAAAATATACCAACATGACTAATGTGTAGCAGTGTTGGACTTTAGTTTTTGTTTGGGTTACTAACAAGGTTGGGAGTTCGCATAGACACGATGTTTGTTTTAGCAATTATGTTATTTTGCGTGTCGCAAAGCTGGAAGTTACAGGTGTTGTAAATATGCTAATGTGGCTAACGTGTAGCATATTACAAACAAGTCATGGGCTATGTCCAAATTCCTTCCCTACTCACTATATAGTGCATTAAAGTATGTTTGCCATTTTGTAGTGCAGTCCAAATCTACCATTCCAAAATCGAGTGCTCTTGAAATGTCCCAGAAGTCTTTATAAAAACCTAGCATGCATGGATGCTCACTACATCAACAAATAAAGACCACAATGCATTGCGGTAAAAAAAAAATTGCGAAAAAAACATGTTTAAATGCAACTTTTGAATAAACCATCCACATTATCATCATCAGAACAGAGTAGAGTCAACAATAGACGTCATAAAATGTTTGTATTTTCACTTTGTGAAATCTGTGACGTCATATCTGATGTTTAGAAAAACAACAGTTAGGTAGGGGGCACGGTGTACGAATTGCTTTTAAAATCTAGGGTACTATATAGTCTCATACAATATAGATTTTTTTAGTAGTTGGGGATTAAGACATAGCCAAAGAATAATTTTAATAAAGTTTGATTGACTGACAAATATACGCAAGTATGACTCTTGTCTTGTGTTAACAGTGGTCTTTTAATTGTAATTTAGCTGTTTGTAGCCTAATTTAAGAACCCTATGTCACTTTCTAGGACATAGTTTCTGCAGAGCGGCAGTAGGTCATCAGAAATTCACCTCTGAGTTGTGGGCAGGACTCCTGGAGCAGCTTAAGTCTGCCCCACTTCCTGTCACCCATCTGTTAACGTGTTCTCCCACTAGCTTACAGTCCCTCACCGCTAACATTAAGGCTGCAACAAAAATGGCCAGAAATATTTGAGCTGTACAGTTTTGAACCAGGTGTCAGCTCCAAACAAGTGGATGTATCAGAATGGAGCAGAGCAAGAAGCTGTCATGTTATGTCACAACTACAAGTTTTCCAGATTGTATTTTTTGTTTTCCTCTGATTTACAGCGATTTGAATGAAGAAATACTCAGAAATTAAGTTCTAAGGTTTCATTTTGCGGCAAGAACGTGTTAAAAACTCGATTTCCATTGGAGTGGGTCTTAAACGGCATCGTTGGTCACCAACATGCGAGCCATCTGTCAATTAGACGAGAGACGGGTGTGAGGTTATAGTTTTGATCGGTGTGCCAAACCCCCCTCAGTCTGTCAGCTTGGTCTGAGTGAAGCAACCACAGGGTTTGTGAATAGATTAAATCAACCCAACCTCTTCCTGGCTCCATCTGCTCCACCCCCCTCCCCTTCTAACTTATTCTGCTCTCCACCCTGCCCTCTCCTCATCCCAACCTTTACATGTCCGTCCATTTCATCTTCTTCTCTCCCCCTGTACTCTCCTTGCTTTTTTTGCAGAAATGATTGCATTACACATCTATAGAGCATGCATTAGCCCTTTTCTTCCGCCACGCCGTCTTCCCATTCTCTGGCCTGTCCTTCCAGGAATTGGTTAAAGCAATGTTATTTCAGATTATACAGTTGTTAAAACTCATTTTAGGCTAACAACAGGACATCAAAAGCGGCGAAACCTGCACAGAGGGAGAGGACGGAGGTGTTGATGGAGTTTCTGGGCAGGTGAGAAATGGAGAAGAGGGCTCTGAAGAAAAGACCTGATCAGATGGAAGAGGAAGATTAGAGAGGGAATTATTAATGGGGCCAAGGGCCCTTCGGAGCAGGAGATTTGTTTGGGGGAGGATGCAAACCTGGTAATCGAGAAGGGAAAAAACTGATTTCCTTTCCTTTTGGCAGAATGTGAAATGGGAAGATAGGAGGATCTAAATGGGATGTATCATTTTAATCAGAAAATACAATATGGAAACCTTGGAGATTAAAAAGTACACTCAAATGATAAATTTACTGTAGGGGGGAGCACATATACCACATACTGCCCTTTTCCCCAGAACACAGTTTCTTTTGTGTTTGCTTCCAGGTCACCCCGATGGGAGTTTGACTGATTGATGTCCTGGTGTCACGCCGGTTGACTTCATGGTTGCGTAGCTCAGAAGAAGGGATGAGGTGTGCACCGCAGAGAGGGCAATCACCACCCTCTCAAGTCAAACTTCATTTCCAGGTTCCTCTCCCAGAGGACCGGCGCTCCGGCTGTAGCCACACACCTCGTGGGCTGAGGGGTCCGAGGGCAGGGAGGATTTCAGCTGAAAGCCGCGACCCTTCGCAATGGAAAGCGCTTGTTTTGCTTTTGTGTCTGAATGGGGGGATATAAAGGTTCCTGACCTCTGCTTTCCCAGGAGTACATGCAGTCGGGCGGAGCTACCTGTGGCTTTTTACTCTCAGTGTTGATCATTTCCCATTAAACAACAACCAATTTGAATTTTCATTTGGTGCTTTAAAATATATTTAAGCCTAAATCCTGCTAGAAAAATATACATCTCAGATCAGACCTTGCCTTAGGATGCTGTTGGAGCCCTGCGAACTGCGGAGGCCTAGCGCTGTATTTATATTGGGGTTTCACATGATAAGAAGCAGATGCAGTGTGTCAAGGATAAAAGGGAAGGAAGTATGAAGTATGACTAAGGTTATAATGATGAGGAGCCAAGACCCAGGAGACCAAATCCACATTTTCTCTGCCCTTCCCTGATGCTCTGTTTTCCATTTGCTATTTTTTCCCCCTCGTCTCTCTGAATGGTTGATCTTGAGGTATTTGTTTATTTAGCCTCAGACCAGATTCACACCAGATCAATGCTGCAAGAAAATAGCTCCCCTCCAGCAGTTATTGGTTGTATGGTGGAGGGGGGAGGGCTGCTGGAAGCAAAGTTTAAAGCAGTGAAACGCTGAAACCAGACTAATATCAAGCCCATTTCTTCGTTCTTTAGCCTGCATCGATCGACAAGAAAGTATGTTTAGCTGATCCTGTTCTGGACTCCCTTCTGCAAACAGACGGCAGTCGATACCGGCACATCAGCTTTGACTAACACCTATACACGCTGTGCCAACAACCCCGGCTTCACCAGCTTCTGCTGCATGGCCACTGGAGCGCGGTGGAGAGAGACTTCACTCGGAAAGAAGCTGACAACTTCTTTGGCGTTAGCCGTGGAAAAACGGTGGTGACGGCCGCGGTTGTGACGCTAATGGGCAACACGGTCCTGCGTTGTCACGCCGCGCTGTTGTGGTGTCATCTCCGAGCCAGCCCGTCATGTTCAACTGCTGCCAGTGGGGTTCATTATGGATTTTCTCTAATGGTTTTTAGAGTTTTAATGGCAGGGTTTCGTATGAAGTGGGTAATGAATCACAAGATGTCATCCCTGGGCCTAATGAGGGTGCCCACTGTTTCTCAGAGACACTAGGAGGAGATGAGCTTCGCAGGCAGCTCCTGGAATTCGCCTTTATGTGTTTTTGTCTGTATGTGTTTTTTTGTTTATGTGATGAATCATGAATCTCATTTAAGGAGAGATGCAAACAGCGCTTTCAAACAGTTGGTGCACTTTAGATTTGCATTTCAAGATGATTTTGAGCAGTGGGCATTTATCACCACAAAAATAAAAAAGACACTGGAGGGGACAAGCAGTGGATGGGAGGGATGTTAGGTCAGTACATGGGTTGCAGGTTTTTGGGTTGTCCAGGCCCAGGTATAGGCATAGGTATGTATGCAGTCTTGTTAAAGTTTCGTGTGATAAATGCATCAAGAAGTATTGATAGAGCTACTGTCAGTACGGGTGATGCTGTCGTCCGGTCCCCTCATGCCACACTCTAGTCATTGGTGAGGTCTGAGTACTGGCCCCTTGCTGATCGGTCGCAAATGCCGCACACATGGTGTGATACGTAGGTGCCCATTGGACGGTCGTAGGACACAAATCACATCATATTTCTCAGTTCTAGCATACAGGTTGCACGTAGGGAACACTAAGTAATCACGTGAACAGTGCTTAGACCAGGAATAGGCAACTCCAGGCCTCGACGGTCGCAGTGTCTGAATGAATTCCAGATATTAAAACCCTTCTCATTACTGATTACCTGGTCCAGGTGTGTCCAGCTAATTAGAACATGCCAGAGCAGGGTATGTTGGAAAACATGCAGGAATGCAGGGCGGCTGGAGTTCCCTGGAGTTGCTCAGGCTATGGTCACATACCCCAAAATGCCACAGCACAACAGCCTAAATGCAAGTATAGCAAATTTCGGCAGGTGGAGGCAGCATTTTTACACTAAAAGGTTATAAGAAAAAGTTCAAATGTTATGATGACCAGACCATTTTCCTATACAGGTTTACATCAGTCTGTGGCCACCCGGGCATGTCTCGAGGTTGCATGTTGGCCCTATAGTGACAGGTGGGAATGACGACATTACAAAATCAGGGGAGTCAGAGGTGTAGGGAAGCAATTCGGATTCAGCCATGGATTTTATAATGTTAAAGATACACAATTCTGCAGATCCAATCAACATGACCTCTAGAAAACACTTTGACGTACTCAATCACTCAACTTCACGTTCAAATGAAAAAAAAAAGCCACTTGTCTATATGAGGCAGATGACAGCCTGCATTACTGTTGACAGCAGTCATTTCAATGCATGCTCACCTTACGCTTCATCCTGAACATCACCTGATATGTCTAATAAAATATAAAAAAGAAACCGCAGCAAATCCCATGCTCATCAAGCATTTTTTATATTTTGTTTTTATGAAACCCTGCTATGCATGTGGCGTTTCAAACCACATGCATGCACTGGTTCGATATTTTCACTCTGTCTCCTCTAAAGCAATAGACAGCTGTCTATTCTCACAAATTGGCAGACGGTGCTGACGCAATCAAAGTGCTACAGGACTGCTTTATGAGGAAAAATGACAGCTAAAACCTAAAGGTCACATGCAAAAGAAAAGATAAAAGATATAACTAGAAAAGTTGCATTACTTGCAATAATGCTATGTGAATGCATTTTTCTGAAAATAGTCTGAAGATGCTAAAACTTTTAGCATCTTTCAAAATGGAGACGCAATTTACTTTAGTTGCTGAAGGGATTTGCTGAAAATGCAAAAGCTATTTTCAAAATGTTAAATTAGCTAAAAACTGGAAATTTTGTTAAAGAACTATTAAAGAGTGCTGAGGTTGACCTTAATTTCTTAAGAATTTGTAGTAAAATTGCTTAAAAATCCTCAATCAATATCAATTTTGCAAAATATTTAGTGTGTTGCTTAAATATGAGCTAAACTCCAAATTAGCCCAAAAAACCTTAGTAGATACCAAATTAGCCAAGAAAAGCCAGCGTGTTGCTTAAGTACTAGCTAAATTTCAAATTAGCCCAAAAAACCTTAGCAGATACCAAATTAGCCAAAAAAGCTAGCTCGTTACTTAAGTACTAACTAGACCGCAATATAGCCTAAAAAACCTTAGTAGATATCAAATTCGCCAAAAAAAAAAATCTAAGACGTTGCTCAAGTACTTGCTAAATTCCAAATTATCCCAAAAAACCTTAGTAGAAATAGTAGTAAAAAAGAGCAAGCACGTCGCTTAACACTAGCAAAACTCCAAACTAGCCTAGAATTCCACAGTAAACAAAATTAGTCAAAATATTAACCTGTTACCAAAATTGAAGCTAAACTCTAAATTAGTCTAAAAAGAAACAGTAGATACCAAATTACCCAAATAAGCTAGCACAATGCTAATTTAACAGCTTGATGCCAAATTACTATAAAAAATGAAAACATGGCCCATGAATAAATATATACAAATGTATAAATATATACAAAGGCTTGTTGTTAATCTAAGTACTGAATTTGAGATCTTTGTCATAAATTTCCTAAAGTGCATATTTTTGCTCAATATTTCAAAAACTATAGTTTATGAATAGCAAAAATACCAATAGTAGTGTCCTGAACAAGCTGAACGTTTTGATACAAAAATTGCTGAAAGTGTGCTTGAATTTTTACATGCCAAAAAACTTACGGAAAGAGCAGGAGAATCACTGAAGCATTCACACAATAAAGAACCAGTTGAATGAATATATAAAAGGAAATGCAATGAAACATCTTTGGTGATACTCGTTCAAAATAAATCCCCAAATAATTAAATGCAGCAGTTTAAGGGGTGAGGAAAAAGATAGAAAACAACTTTAAGAGTTTCCTTTAAAATTGGCAAAATCCTCCTGATAATTCAATCAAAAAAGACGTTTCTATTTCTGGAATAAATTTGTCTCAAAAATCAAACTGCACCTCCACTAACCAGAAATGCATAATGCATCGCCTCTCAATGGTTTGACAACAATCACTCCTGTAACTATCGACCCCATAGTCTTCTAATAAGCTCCAATGAATAAATATAAGGCTTCCTGGAAAGGTAATTCTCAGACACTTCACATTTATTATCGGGGAATATTGTTTTCTTTAGCACATGTTGTCACAAAAGTTTTGAAATCAATCGGCTTGTGCCGGGTACTCACAGTTGGGCATCAAAAAGGCATTACTTGTCGACTGTTTTTAATTTCCAATCCATCTGACAAAAGGAGCTGAAATATGGAATCTCATTACTTTGAAAAACCAAAGAAGAGGGGGGGTGGGCCCACATAAATCATTTTATTTTTCATCTTACTCTGACAGTCTGTTCAGAACTGGACCAGGAAGACATGGCTGAGAAGGAGGGAAGTGAAGAGTGGAAACGGCATCTAAGGTGACATCTGGAGATACAGAAGATTTTTTTTTTCCTGTATTTACTCTGAATTGCATGGCTGAACAACTGAAGGGTGATTTTGAGCATGTAAAAAAGTAACAAAATAAATAAAATAAAAAAATTAAATTAAACTAGAAAAGTTGTATTACCTGCGATAATGCTAGTGTGAATGCCGTTGTTGCTGAATGTGGTCCCTGAAGATTTGAAGCTGTTTTCTGACAATGCTGAAAAAAATTATTTTAATTGCTGAATAATATTATGAATGTGCTAAATGTTTTAATACCAAACTTGCATAATTTGCAGAAAGTGCACAAAGAATTTGAAGGATTTCATGAAAAAAGCGGAACGTTGCTGAAATATTAACTTAATTCCAAATTAGCCCAAAAACTTAAGTAGATGTAACATTAGATAAAAAGCTAGCACGCTACTAAAATACTAGCTTAACTCAGAATTAGCCCAAAAAACCTCAGTATCTGTCAAATTAGTCAAAAAAGCTAGCACGTTACAAAATAACTAGCTTAACTCAGAATTAGACAAAGAAAAAAAGAAAAAAAAAACACAGTAGATGTCAAATTAGCTAAAAAGCTAGCACATTACTAAAATACTAGCTTAACTCTGAATTAGACCCACAAAAAAAACACAGTAGATGCCAAATTAGCCAAAAAAGTTAGCATTTTGCTAAAATATAAGCTAAACTCAAAATTAGCCTTTAAAACCTCAGTAGAATTAATATTACTAATTTACTGAACATTTTGATGCCAAACTTGTATAATTTGCTGAAACTGCACAAACATTTGAAGAATTATGTTAAAAAACCTTGCAAAATTTGTGTTTAATTTCAATACCTGTGTAACATTTCAATAATGTTGTAAAAGTAAAAGCATGAAAGTCCTGTGCATGATGAATGTTTTTAATTTCATAAATTGCATTAATTTACCATTCATTTTCAATGGGGCTCAAAAATTGCATAAATTGTGTGAAATCTTAAAAGCTGTAAAATGTACGAATACTAAAAGTACAATAGGAAAGTTTTTAACGAGGTGAATGTTTTGAAACCAAGATAGCAGAATTTGCTGAACATGTGATTTAGTTCTTACGAATCAAAACTTACGGAATAATAACGGACTCAAGGAATAATAACAAAGAGAAACAGGATCCCAACAAAATGACAAAAAGGAACATTTTTGAATTAAAATAATTGCCTTCAACACACACATGTGGTCTTCTAGTTAAGTTGAAATTTGTTCTCCGTATTTAACCCATCCCCTGGGGGAGTGGTGAGCCACAGACACAGCTGTGCTCAGTAACCATTTGGTGGTTTAACCCTCCAATCCAACCACTTAATGCTGAATGTCAAGCTTGAAACCACCGGGAGCCTTTGGTATGACTTAATCATGGATTCAAACTCACAACCTTCCACTTTCAGGTTGGACACTATCACAAGGCCACTTACATTCCAAAAATGTATACTATGATTGAATTTTATACTAAAAAAATCATGTAAGAGGATCAAAAGTGGCATTTATTGCTCCTTTAACTACATCATTCTTCCTTAGGGTAATAATTTATGCTTTAGTTCCTATAGTAAATGTATTTGCTGTGATAAAGAAGCAATGCAATCAGAAAAGAATGCCTAAGCCAGTATAATTACAGCAAGTCATTATTTAATCATTACCTTTAGAAGGTGAGTTATTTGGAGCACATTGTCTCCTGTCGAACCACAAAATGCAACAAAACATCACCATCATACCTCACCTGCCAGAAATCTGTCAGCTATAGAGTTTGTCAGTGTTGTCACAAAAAAAAGGAAAAACGTATATCAGGTGGTCAGTTTTCTGCTTCTTGTAGTGTCATAGGTGAAACAGTCTCTCAGGCCAGTCCTTAAGGCAGAGCACTCACTACATAGCATGTCTACCGTCCCCCCCGTCAATTGGATATCCCTTCCATCAGTCACTACTCTCACTTAGAGGAAGATATCAAAACTCCTGACATGCAGCCGTCCGACCACATGGAGTTCCCACCAAACCCCTTCGGGCCATCTTTCTTTTGACTCCACCATCATGTAGGAATGTCTTTGTATGCGAGTGGGAAAGTTTGGAGCTGCATTCATGGAGGCACAGGTGAAACTTCTGTTGGGAAAAAAATACATTTCATTGAAAAAAAGGTTCATTATTGTTTCCAGTTGGTTTTCGAAGGCATCTACTGAATTCCAGGAGTTAAACATCCCAACTGTATTGGGACATGTCATAAACACATCAATACCTGGAAACATTTCTATTTAACAGGGATATAAAGTCTACAACAACCATCTAGATATGTGTATATTTGTGCACCACTAAAATATATTTGATTGGTTTCAAAGATAGAACAATACTTTGTAGTTCTCATTTAAAAGAATGCTTGTGTATGTTTGTATTGAATGGAAATGGGTAACGTATTTCCAGACAAGGTTGGACCACACGTGGCACCCAATCATAAAACCAGTGCCATATCTGCTTGATATACTACTCACCATGCCAACAGAGCCAGATTAGGTCCAAAAATGTCTGCTGTGTGGGCCATTTTATCTACAGTGACCCGCCGCAGTCATACATTTAGGTCACAAACACCGTCCACTCACTCCAACTAGGAGTCATCTATTGGTGCATTTCCATTAGCGATGACTTAGTTAGATTTGGCTTTGGCTCTGCTTGAATTGAAGGCGTTTCCAAGAGGTGGTGTTGTGTGCTGTGACTTTGGTTTTTGGTACTTCTTTGCCTCTTTGCCTCTAGTTGGACACGGTTTACAGACATAGATGCCACAGGTCCCTCTGTGGCCTCAGCTCTGCCTTCTTGTCAATAAACTGTAGTAAAAGGTGGCGTTTGTGTTTTCTCAAATTTGCTAAATTGAGGCCACGCGTGTAAAAGTGGTACTCAAGTGCAAACAATGAGACTTTGCCAATTAACACCTTGTCAAGACGAGTCCAGTTGAAAATACTAGTTAAAATTGACCATATCAGCTTCTGCATTTATTCAAAAATTAACTTGGATGGTCCTGTGTTCAAAATTGACTAGTTGTTGTTTGAGATTGGTCATTATTTGCCTCACAGACAGAAAACAATAACAGCTAGAGTATTGGCTCCAGAGTGGACCACGGCCAAAGTGATAACCAAAACCAAGACCTACCTAAGAAAACCCAAATCTTACCTGCTAAAACTGAATAAACCAAAAGAAAATAACTAATCTCCTTAACATAAGAATACCCAGAGAAAACGTTGGTCAAAGAAAATGGCAGTCCACTCCTACAACTCTCACATTCATTACTGGCTTTGGGAGATGTGGAATATGTAGAATGAGACCCCTTGAGTCTTCTTCCTGGAAACTGTTATAGTAGGTGTTTTTTTTTTTTTTTTTTTGGCAGCCAATCCACACCTGGCACTGGAACACCACTCCAATCGTAGCCCAGCACCTGCACACTGTCCTGAGACGTAAAAGTCTTTAGGTTCTACGTACAATACACGTGGCCCTTTAATGCACGTTGCAAGTTAAACCAGGTCGATTAACCAGGGACTCGGATTTGGTAGTGACCAATGGATTAAAAAAATAGTCATGTCGGACATATTAATAATTGGGGTTTGTACCTAACCAAGATCATGTGACACTAAGTCTTTCATATATTGAAATAAAGTTGTGAAAGAAAAAGCTGGGGCAAAATTTGCAATATTTGGACTCCTTCCACATTTCGCACCAAGTCTCCTCCAACTATACATGGTGAACATGCTTTAGTAAACAGTACAAAATGGAGGTGG
>NC_050533.1:11507627-11515134 GCF_002922805.2 Oryzias melastigma
GGGGGGGGGGGAGAAGACGCCCCTCCCGCCCTGTCCAGTGTGAACACCATGGGTGGGGTACTCTAAAATGTTTTTCAAATGCCTGATGTGTAAGTAGCTTAAAAAATGACCTTTTATAGACCAGCACGTACAGAGTCTATTGACCTGCACATACATTTCTTAAAACCTACCATTTATTGAAAATGGGTGTCAATAAGAGTTGGGTCACTAGCTTACTAGAAAATATTTGGTTTTCCAATAGCTTAGATTCAGTACCCAAACTATTGGCATAAAACATCTTCTATACGTACCTTAATAGGCTCATGAAACCTTAGCCAAAGTCCATCTAAAACATTAAGAATATTGAATATACTGTAGTGCCTGGGAAATACTCGTCTCTTACCCACTGCACTGCGAGAAAGTTATTTTGCTTTTTATTTTGCAACATTGGAAATATCACGGTGTGTTCCACTCAAGTTATGGCACTCTCACTGTAGGTCAAGGTTATCTGCTACCTCCTACGTGGTGAAATACACTTTTTAGCAGGTCTCCCAGCATGCCCAGCGGGACTCCCTGATCTGGTGTTTGATCAGCCAGAGAAGACTCATTTCACTCCGCTGCTCACTGAACTCACCCGGGCTGCCCAGAGCTGCTCAAATCAGGTTCCAGCCACTAATGTTTGCCTAGAGTGGCGGAGGGACCTACCCCCAGTGATCTGAAGTTGTTCATGCCTCTGGTGCTGCCATCCCCATGCACAAAGCAGTCTCAGTCTAGACACTTCTCATTTGTTCCTACAAGATGATGAAACAAGTTATCAAATGCTGTAAGAACAGAGACATAACCCTTCGCCATCAGGAATCTCTTAGAGAAGGATATCTGAAGGGAACGTCTCTTCTAACAACCTAGCAAGTCTAATCTCCCTTTGAACTTCTGTACATGTTCCACGAATGCAACGGGGCTGGTAGGCTATCTCCTCAGCTTTTCTTCTGATTATTAACTCAAGCATCTGCTAAATGACTAATGAAAATGTAAGTAGTGTATTTAAAATGAGGTTCATACCAGAACAAAAAAAACAGATGTTAGCCCTGTCATTATATGAGGGAAATTGCTGTGTCCACATGGATTTTTTAAAGTAATTTGAAACACAGCTCAAAGAGTGAAACAACACTTACAGCCCATTCACTCAGCTGCTTCTGATTATGCAAAGAAAACCTTTCAGCGTGCTTCACTTTTTTTCCCCTTTGCTTCTCTCTTTCCAGACGCGCTCACCGAGACACATCCAGCAGAGAGTCATTCTGAAAGTTTATCAACAGCTCTGAGTCGATCCATCCTTCCTTTTTTGTGCTCTTCGCTGGGTTTCCTTTTTGCTTTCCTCCCCCCTATGGGGTTTCCTAGACGAAGAAAAAAAAAGCGCTCTGTCATGGGCCTGTGGAGAGAAAATGGTGGAATTCATCTCATGCTGCGTCAGTGATAAAACTCCTGAGCGTGACACATCCAGCCTCAGATTACAAGCAGAGGATTCATTCCTGGCATTCTCCTCGTCTCTTTGGTTCTGGGCTGGCTCTGGGCAGGTTTCCATAGAAAAATGGGGTCTATCGAGGAAAACTGGCTAGCATACAAAAGGATACTAGACACTGGAGAAGCTTCTATGTCACTGAGAAGATCGTGGATTTGGTCTTATGCGTACAAGTATGAGGGGCACAGTGTCCTCTTCCACAAGTAGGATTTTATTGTTTATTTAGAGATTTTATTTTTTATAATTATAGCTTTTTGTTACCATTAAAAATGTGTTTTGTGGTTTTTACATATAAGTGTATTGTTTAAGACCTGTGGCTTGCAGCAGATGTGGGGAAAGGTACCCCATGGAATCAATCAGATAGGTCAAAAATTGGCTAAAACCAACAAACTGTAAGTGTAAGCATCAAGGGAACTCCCCTAGAATGGTCTCAAAAGGTATCTGAAGGCATTGTTCATCTCCAAATAAAACTCTATTTATTGTTGACATGCGTCAATAAGAGAAGGGTCACTAGAAAATATTAGGTGTTTTAATCACTTAGATTCAGTGCCCAAACTATTGACATAAAACTTCTTCTGTCTTTACCTTTGTAGGCACATGACCATATATCATCTTAGGAAAAATGTTGGTCTTTATGACACGTGAAGTAATGTAAAATAGGATAAAACCTTAGCCAAAGTCCATCTAAAACATCAAGAAAGTTGAATTTACTCTAGTGTCTAGAAAAGCTTGTCTCTTGCCCTTACTGGGAGGGGACATTTTAGGATGGGTAACAATGTCTCACTGCACAACACCTCATTTGTTAAATGCTGCCTGCACTCTATTACCATCCATCAGTTCATCTGCTGAACCCACCATATCAGGAATAGACAACTCCAGGCCTCGAGGGCCGAATACCTGCATAGTTTCCAACATACCCTGCTCCGGCATGCTCTAACTGGCTGGACACACGTGAACCAGGTAATCAGTCATGAATATGGTTCAGATATCTGGATATCATGCAGACACTGCGGCCCTTGAGGCCTGGAGATGCCCATCCCTGCGCTATATCCTTTTTGGGGTCACTGCTAGAGCCAGCCCGGCTACTGTTGGGCGAAGACAGGATACGGTCGCTAGTCAGTTGCTTCCTCTCCCTGTTTATTAGTTTAGGATCTAGAGCCAATCGTAACACAGGGCCACACACACCTCAAGATAATTTAGAGACCAATCAAGCATGTTTTTGGACTGTAGGAGGAAGAGTGTCAAGAGACAACCCACACATTCACAAGAAGAACACTCAAACTCCACGCAGAAAGGTCCCTGCCAGGATTTGAATCATCCACTTTATACAGCCTGAACTGCAAAAATACTGTCTGACATCATATCAGTCCATGGCCTGAAAAAGATGGTGACCACTGCTCTATTTGATGTAAAATAGCCTAAATTCAGAGTCATCAGCTGATCTGTGAACCCCTTCTCCCCTTTGAGTGGCTGTAGCTGCAGAAGCGAATAGTGCTGACTAATGTCTCTCTGTGTGCCTGAATGGTGCCAGAGCTGATGTAACTCTGCCAGGAAACAGTCTGTTAACAGATATTTGAGTCACAGCGACTGCCAGCCAAGACAGAGCCACTCAATTCTTCAACTGACTTTTTTTCTTCTCCTCCTTCATCAAGACAGCGGGACACATGAGCAGACATGAAATATTTGCAGTCGGCAGTCGAGTTTGCGTTTTTCAAAAACATGGACTGGAAGTGGCACTCAGACAAGACGCCTACTTCCTGTGTGGTAGCTACTGAGGAAGCTCCTGCCTCTTTCGTTAGCAAAAGAATTGGAATCGTTAATTGTGCCAGATTTGTTGATGGATGGCCATGGAATTTCTTTTAAAGGGTTTACTGCCTCCTGATGTACAGATGTGTCTTTTAAAAACCCTGAGTGGGGATGAATAAGGGTCCGGGCCCTCCCCCAGCCCGCGTACACCAGCACTCTCTTTCTGACTATCTTGACATTCAAAACTTTGCAGACAGAGACAGTTGTCTCCCCCCCTTCGATTGCTGTGTTAGAGAAATCCATTCCAGAGATCACCTAAAAGAGCTGTCACAGTCACCATACAGCTTCAGTCAAACTAAATACCGCCAACGTGTTTAAGCATCAGCGATGGAGTTATGGTTTTGGTTTTGTCATTTGTGAAGATTTTTACAACAAGCAGTTAAAATACTGAAGCTACAACTAAAGCTACGCTCACGCCAGCTGCCACGTCCAATTACAGTCTCTGGAAACACAGGTTTGTACAACCTTTTTTCGGGTTCTATTGTTGGACTTGTGATAGCAAAGGTAGAAAGAGAAGAAGTCCATCCCTGCTAGTCCAGAGTGAACACTATGGACCACTGAACTGGCATTCGAGGAGACATGTTAAGCGCTTTCGTAAACATGCAGCACGTGCCCAGAGTGTTCATAGTTTTCAAGGACATACACTATCTTTACCCCATTGAATGTATATAAGAAATGGACAGTTTAATGTTCCAAATAGGAAGTGCCTGTTTGCTCCAACAAGCCAACAATCCTTACTTGTGCAATATTCTTTCTGTAGTTCAAGTCATTAAAATCCTAAACGAACCAATCAGATGTCTCATGTTGTACAGTTGAAAAGCTTGACAGATTCCCAGAGCCTGCTTTCAAGTAATAGAGGTTTGGACATCTAAGACACTCAAGCCTTTGTTGGCTGAATTGTTGACTGGTTCGTTGACTGGTTGGAGACAAGAAAATAAATGAAGACTTCATATGCATTCTAGCAAAAAACACAGAAAAATATTCTATAATAAAAGAAAAGAAAATTTACATTTTTTTTAAGTTACATTTTGAATAAAAACATTACAAATTCATTTTATACTTTTTTCCTTTTCCATTCACAGACATAATCAAATTAAACATGATTCTAACATTATTTTGACTTTTAGTCTAATAAGCTAAATTTCTTCCAATAAATCAAATCAAAGCAGCCAGAGACAAAGCCACTTTAGATGGTCCCAAATTGCAAAATGAACTCTTTTGGTGGAGTGGCCATATAAACATATTAAAAGCTCCTTTCCACCCAAAAAAGCACATAAATGCATATAGATAAATGTTAAGGTTGTTATCAGACAAGTGAGACTTTAGTGCAGAAATATATTATGAAGATAGTGAATGAGAGTCATCTGAGGAAGTTTTCATTTTTGGCTTGTACAGTCCTGACTAAACTGTGTTTCAGGCTCATTTTGCATGTTCAGCGGGGGAAGATGACTGTTTTTATGCGTCTGGCTTCCATCGCATTTACAAGGCTGGGCTGCATTATGCAACCGTTTCTCACCGCCTTTCCCAGCTGATCCGGGAGGAGAACGGGAAGGCGTTGCCGGCACAGCTGAGAGTGCTGATTTCTCCTGCAAGTCCTAAGACTGCCTCAAGGGCCTCTACTCAGTGGAACACATCTGGAAAAAAAAACTGGAAGGTATCCGGAGGGCATCCTGACTAATGTCCGTACCAACAAAACTACCTCCTTTAAGTGGAGGAGCGGCTAAGCTTTTCCATATTTATGAAAGGCTTGCTTCCATTGGCTGCTCTTGCACATATGCAGCTATTCTGACACTCAACACCTTCACACATCATTCTGCCAACAGACAAGCTAACAGAAATGTGGCATTATTTATACAGTTTATTAGCAATACATCACTGAACTGGAAGACCTCTGAAAACAAACAAAAAAAGCTGCTTTAATAACTTCTAGATGGAATGAGTAAAGACTGGACTGATTCCTCTGTAGTTGGACAGAGGTGCTGAACACTGCAGAAACTGCTAGTTATTAATATATAGAATTAGTGGTTCAAATGAACAGATTGCTTTAATAAATCAGATGTTTAACTGTGATTAATTGCAGAGTATAACGTCATTTTCTCTGACTGAGCCAAACATATGACAGAAATCAGTAATAGTGTTCGAGCTGTCGCTAGAACTTAATTTTCATTTTGTTTTTTTTATTTAAAGTGAAAAATAAGGACTTTTTATTTGTGTTTGCAAGCTTTGCGTGATCTTTTTTGTGTTATTATGTTTTAAAAAATCTGTGAAACTTCTGGTTTGGTTGGAGGTGCAGCTTCTCAGTGTGGCGAGATGGTTTCCTCCTAGAACTGATGACAGCGGTGGTCATTATTGCCAAATCAACTGTTAACCGGCACATCCAGATGAGCGCACATCCCTCCAGAACTCACTTCACTGGCTCCCTGTCTATTTTAGAGTTCAGTTTAAACTTGCACTGTTTGTTTTCTAATGGTCTCGCTCTAGTTTACGTAACAAAAAACTGTTTGTAGCCATTCTGGATGGAGTTTTAAGGTCTGCTAATCAGTATCTTGAGGAGTCCAGATCATGACAATAATAAGTCAACTCTGATCCAGCTTCAGAAAATTTCAGCCTGGTTGCTCATTTTTTTAATCACACTGTTTCTTTGAATATTTTTTTAATCGCATTAACAGAAATCCAAAACTTAAATGTCGTTAAAAAAACATAAAAATAGGAAAATTCACAAAACATCACTGAGATTACATCAAATCGTGATGAACAGCCTGCACTGGAAGCAGTCTGCAGTATTGCTATGTACTAAATATTCTAACCAGGGTCCATTTTGGTACTAAGAAAGAGATTATCATAATTTTCGAGGCGCACTAGATTGGGTTCAATTCGAGTGCTGCTGCTGCAGTGGACAGTACAAAACAGCAGGTCAGAGAGGCGAGCTGATACACTCAGCACTTGGCTGCACTTGCCTCGCTGATGCTGAAGGAGTTTCTCTAGTTTCATTACTGCATGTGCGTTTCTTGCTCTCTCTTTTATTTTTTTTAGCCATGCTCTAGTATTCATTTTTGATAAAATGAGGGTACAACAATACCCAGTTTGAAACTGAAAAAAAAAATACGCTGGCAACCTTAATCAAATATCACACTCTGGCATCGCTACTTTTTTCGTTGTTAATTAACAAGAAGAAATTCTTCTTTTTTTTTTTTTTTAAGCCAATGGCATTTGAGATCAGGTTCAGTTTAGTAAATGCAGTTCTTTACAACTTTCCCCCTCCGTATCTTTCCAGATCTGTTCATCTTTGTGGAATTTTCACCAAATTACAACTACATTCTAAACTCCCAATTAGTGCTTAAATCTGGGCTTAAAACTCAACTTTTAAAGTTTTCAATTGAATGTTTCTAACTTTATCTTTATATGTCTCTGTAGCTATCTTTAAATAACCTGTAAGGTGATGAAAGATGCCCTTAAATAAAATGTATTTTTAATATTATTATTAATGCCACCATGGAGCAGCCGTGCTTTTATATCCTCAGTAAAGTATGATAAAATGCGGTAATAAAAAGGTCAAACATAGAAATATTTATAAAAATCAGATTAATATTATATTAACCAACTATTAATGAACATATTTCTTACTTTTTTGCCAGAGAACAAAAAAAAACACATTTGTAAACCCAAATGGTTCATATTTGTAATGTCTTATTAATCTATCATTATTACCTTTATATTACTTTCTTATCCACCTCTCTGTACTGTAGCGCGCTCAGCACCGCTGACCCTCGACGACCCCGACACAACTTGACCATCTTCCCCTGAGCGGTTAATAGTCAGCAGGCCTCTTTCCGAGGTGAATTATAGCACCTGTGTGGCTGTCTAATGTGGCAGGTCCCGACACAGAGATCACTCCAGAGGGGCTTGTCCGTGCAGACTAATGATGCAGACATTGTTAAATGATGGGAAATGTTAGTGAGGAAAAGGACACAGGCCAGAGAGAAGAGAGAGCTGATTAGGCTTGATTGCCTCAGCATTGTTTCATGGAAACGTATAAATGGCAAAATCACCATTTGAAATTGTCATATTAGTAAATATTTTTTTTAAATAAATTCATATGTTTAGATGAGAATATAAATGTTTATAACAGCTTGAATTGGACCTGTGTGTTCATAGTTGCCACGTCATATCGTTGATCTTCTATCTTTTCTTTAATTTTTTCAGGTT
>NC_050533.1:11515169-11518286 GCF_002922805.2 Oryzias melastigma
AAAAAAAAAAATAGAGGAAGGTTCTCAAAATGATTATTTTCTGCTCCTCCTTTTGCCTTTCATCTCCCCTTCTGTCCCATTTGTCATTCTTGACTTTCTTTACTTTTAATTTTATTTGATATAAGAGCAACGTCAACCTCAGCAGGTCTTCATCTTCCAGGTGATGATCAGTGAATTGATTAAACACCCAGTTCGAGGAATATTTTTTTTTTTTTAGGTTTTAAACTTGCTTTTGAGGCAATTTTCTGATGATGGAGGGAATATGTAAAGAAAATTAATCTTAAAATTGCATTTCTGAGTATCTTTTTATTCAAACAATTGTGAATTTTAGTAGCTGACGAAAAAAGGCGGGGAAAAATTACAAGTTTTTCCAGTTTTTTAAGGTAATTCCACATTTACCTGTTGCTTTAGCGTTAGTATCTAGCTAATTTTGAATCTACCAAAGTTTCTTAGCCTAATTTGGAGTTCAGCTAATATTTTAGCGATGTGCTAGCTATTTTGGCTAATTTAGACACTTTTTGGCTATGTCCAAATTCCTTCACTATTCACTATAGGTCCATAGTGCACTTTATAGTGCGTTCGCCATTTTGTAATGCTGTCCGAATCTACAATTCCAAAAGGCCATAGAAATCTCCCAGAAGTCTTTGAGAAAAACCAGTGTGCTCATTACATCCACGAATATAGACCACAATTCTTGCATTTAAATATTTTTTGAGAAAAATGTATTTAGATGCAACTTTTAAACAAACCATTCATGTTTTCATCCCCCAGAACACAGTGACGTCGTAAAATGTTTGAATTGATTAGATTTTCACTTTGTGAAATCGGTGGCATCATATTGGCCTTTTAGAAAAGTAGTGAACATTGTGTCCAAATTGCCTTTAAAATTAAAGGCACTGGATGGCCCTGCACTGAATAGATTGTAAGTAGTTAGGTATTAGGGTGGGAATTTAGACATTATAGTTTTTTTTTTTTTTTAATTTTAAGATAATTTGACATTTAGCTTATGTTTTAGCATTAAGCTAGCTAGCTTGGCTGGTCAGGCTTCTACTATAGTTTTTTAAGCTAATTTGGAGTATACCTAATGTTTTAGTGATATTTATATAGTAAATATATATAGTGATTTTTTGGCTAATGTATATATTCTTGCAGCTTTTTTAAGGGATTTTGGGATTTAATCGTTATATTTGCTAGTTAGCCATTGTGCGTACTAGTTTAGCTAATCCGGATATTTCTTTATAAATGATATCTGGACACTTAGATCTAAATTTAAGGCAATTACTTTAGCATTAACAAAATGGCTTCAGCATTTTCAGCTTTCATTTTTTTCAATTTTAGCTATCTATTTCATTGGTCAAATTTAGCTTACAGCATTTACTCTAGCATTAGCAATGCAATATATCTAGTTAACTCCTGCTGCTCTGCAGAAACTATGTCCAAGAAAACAACACAGGCATTTTGATTTTGGCCATAAAATGAATATTTATAATTAATAGACCGCATTTAAACTAGATCAAAAGATGACAGGAGTGCATCATTAAGAAGTTTTTTAAAGCTAAATGTGAAATAGCCAGTGCAGAATACTGTAATAGCCTCCTAATTTTAAGAAGAAAAAAAAAGTGTAAATTATAATAACAGAAGCTAATAATTCTGAAGCTTTGAAGGAAATCTCTGTGACCATAATAGAGCTTTTCCTCTGGATTTTGGTTACATTCTGCCTCCTGCTGTTGGTGGTGAAGATATCCCCTCCCTATTCACTTCCACCCCATTCTCCTCACCCTCCTTCAGTCTCAGCGTCTCCCCATTACCTTTTTTTTCCTTCCTGGACCTGAGACAGAGGACGCATGATGACAGAGGTGTCAGCACAGGTCACCGTGATCCTCTCCTGCCGCTCTGTTCCCACTGGCTCAGGAGCTGAGACATTCCTCCTCTCTCTCAGTCTCCTCCAATCTCCTGGTGTTTCTCAGGATCTACATTCCTGCCCATCAAGAGCCCTCACTGTCTAGCCTCGCAGGGTCTTGTTACACAGAAATGCGGCGGGAGAGAAGCCTGTGTGAAAGTTTTTCTTTTGTAATCCGTGTTTTCTCAACCAGACTTTGTGTCTTTCCCTCTCATTATGTCCATACATCAGAGTTTTACATTGTGTCCTTTAGTCTATGTATCCATACAGGCTGTGCAAATGCATAACTCACATACTGAACAAAAAAAAGCAACAGTTTCCCAACATTATTCCAGGTAACTGTTGACCCTAAGCATAATGCAAAAAAGTCTTATATTTATGGGGTTAGATAAGGGTCAAAAATGAAACATATTCAAACAAAGTTGCCTGCATAGAAAAATAAACACAAGTTTTAAATTTAACATGTCTGTTACAAATACAATTCGTCTTTGTTTTGAATACAACTTGTCCAAGTTAATTGTTGTCAAAATGACATCAATGGGCATAAAATCAAGTCTCGAGACATCAGCAAAATGTGCATGTGTCTATTCCCCCTTTTTACTAGCCTTTTTAAACAAAATATTTATTTGCTTAGCATATGAAAATAGTTAATTTGTACACCAATAAATGTGGTGTAATTGTACTATTTATTTAACCCTTTAACACCTGAGGTTTAGCACCAATTTTGACATTCTTTCAACTACTGTAATTTTCAACCATTTACGCAATTAATGTAATTCCAACGGGGGAAAAAATTGTGTAGTGCTGATTTGCAATACTTCAGAAATAAAGCATTTATCTAATTAACGCAAATTAGCTGGTTTTATTGTAGAGAAATGCGGCTTTGTGCCAATAAAGTATCTTTGAATAAGCAATGTAATGAATGATTTACGCTAACGTAAACGTAATGCTTTTTTGACATCAGAATCAGGTGATTCATGTTAATCACGTAAACCGTCAAAAATTTCAACATCTCCCGTCAACATCTCCGGTGTTAAAGGGTTAACTGTCTATTGTTTACGACGTCACTGCAGCGACATGAAGGTTTTTGACCATTTTTTTTTTTACCAATGATTTACATTAACAAAATATTAAGAAATGCTAAAAAAATTGTTTATAAAACTTGTAGACTGTTCATCAGTACCTGTTTGTACTCCATTATTTTTTCAGTGTCCACA
>NC_050533.1:11518346-11592633 GCF_002922805.2 Oryzias melastigma
TGTCTATTGTTTACGACGTCACTGCAGCGACATGAAGGTTTTTGACCATTTTTTTTTTACCAATGATTTACATTAACAAAATATTAAGAAATGCTAAAAAAAAATGTTTATAAAACTTGTAGACTGTTCATCAGTACCTGTTTTTACTCCATTATTTTTTCAGTGTCCACAACTCTTCCTATAAACATATGTTTCATTTTGACAGTAATCTGACCCCATATTAAATTCACCATAAAAAACAAACATTTTAAGCAGTTTTGGTGCAACATTCATTTAAAAAAAATGTCTAGATGCACCCTGACATCTGAAAGCAGTGTTGTTCGAAGGTAGCGGGTTGTTGAACCATGCAGCCATCCATCCATCTAGAAATTCATATTCCAGTAAGGGTCACGGCCGCTGCACCGAACTGCTCGCAGCACGCATTAGACTACAGTCACCGGGCGCTGACACAACCGAGACAGATAAACAAATTCACACTTATAATCGCACCTCAAGGCAAATTTAGACTTTCCAGTTCACCTTCGCTAGATCTCTTCGGACAAGCTGCTTGCATGAGTTCCAATAGAAATTTATGGAGGTTTGTGTGTAGCGAACCCCTGAGGTGGTCAGCAGCTCACAATCTCTGGGTTACTCGATTTTCTCTGATAAATGGTTGACTGACTTTATTCTATAGAGGGAAAGGGGCTCCTAATCTTCCACTAGAAACCATCTTACTTGTTTCACTGGCAAAGTAATATCATTCAAAATATGAAAAAGTTTGATTATTAAGCTTTTATGAATTTGGAAAAAAAAAAGAAACCTACAACGAAAATAACTATTGATTGATATTCTACTTAATATAGGCTCATATACTAAGCTGATGTCAGAGGAGATATCATCATGTCCAAAATTAAAATCATGCTGAGCCAAAAGCCATAAATAGGATTTTAAAAAGTGCCAGTGTGCTAATACGTTTTTGTTAAATTTGCAAACACACAGAACAAAATCCAAGTGTCTCAAAGGAAACACTATGCATCAAGGCTATACATAGTCTAGATTAGGAGTGGGCAAGCTATGGCCTGGGGGCCATATATCTAAAATCATTTAATTTGGCCCCCAAAGTGGAATGAATTCTATTGAGGATTTTTTTTATTTTCATTTTAATTCTGGTATCTTCCCATAGTTCACGCACTCTAAATACTTTGACCTTTTTTTAGGTGCAAAAAGTAATTCTACATTCATGTGGTGTTGGAAGATTTGTTGTTTCTGACGTTCACGTGTGTGTTTTTTTTTTTTTTTTGTCAGAAGGTAATTTGACCGATCTTTCCAACTTAAGCATTTTTTTTAAGTTGGCATTTTTCCCTTAAGAACATGAACCAATTGGTGTAATTAGCACTAAAATGAATACAAAAAACACAGTGTTGAAAAACAGAAGAAAAAACCTGCAAAATGTTGTGTTTTAAAGTATAACAATTAATTTTCAATCAAAATTAAAGAATGTTTTGTGCATGTTCTTTTTTTCTCTTACGAGGTGGGATTACCAAATAAAACCATGCATCTGTTCCTGGTCTAGCCCCATTGTCAAATTTCTGCTAGCTTAGCCTACTTTATGCCACTGTTTTGCTACTCCGCCGTAGAAACTTTTATCTTACGTGAAAGGAAATGTTTTCTACTCAAATCAGGGCCAGCCTTGGGCATAGGCAATCTAGGCGGCTGCCTAGGGCGCCATCTGCCGTAGGGGGCACCAAATCACCATGATCAGACTATATATTAATGTTTGGATTTTTTTACAGTTTAACACACCAGTCATTTCATGTAAAAATACATTTTAAAATTAATCGTTAAAAACGTAAATGAAATAAGTCAAAAGTTTGACGTAATCAATGACTTTACCCGATGCAGCACCCTTCCATATCTGACTCTACCAGGGGCGGTGCTGCCACTTCTTTAAATCTTTAAAGGAGCCATACCATGAAAAATCAACTTTTTGAGCTTTTGAGTGTTTTATACTGTTCATTCCTCACTATAAATAACCTCAAAGCGGTATTCTGATCCACTCATGCATTTCTGAGTTATCCTCTAAAAACCTGCACTCTCAGTAGAAACCCCTCCCTTGTCCACAAAACGAGCGGGTCCTCACATGCTCACATCACAAGGTGAGAACCTCCCCTCCAGGAAGAGTTTGTTCCACCCTCAAGCTAAAATAAACACTTTCTCTGCAAAGCTAGCAGCTCAAGCTAGCGGTGATCAGCTAGCTTTGCTAGAGAAAAGAAGGGCCTCAAGTATTGAGTCGTTTTACTTCTGGGTATGAAAAATAATATTTCATAAATAATTGTTTTTTAGTGTTTAGTGGAAAGGTAATATGTTATATGAATTAAGAGAATCATGACATTCTGATATAGCTAGCGTATTCCTAAAATCAGCAAAACACACAGTGTTAAGAGGATAAAATGAAGGAAGAGGAGAAAAAACAGGCTCAAAGCAGAGGTTTGTCTTTTTATTTAGATTCAACTGCTTGAAAACTCACCATCCCCCTGCATTTTGGTCTAAAAATACTCTTGTTTTTAGTGGAAAAAGACAAATTAACTGGTGACCTATTTTTTTTTCAATCTCAACCTTTAACATTTAAACCTTTAACACTGAAGTTCTCTGTAAAAACTTACCATCCCTGCTAGCATGAACTATGTTGTGGTGCATCGGTTAGTGCTCCTACCTTCCAGCATGAAGACTCACAGTTGAAATCCCACCTGGTGTGCCATGGTTTTAAGTGTTGTAAATACAGTTTTAAAAATATAATAAATACATACTTATGGCAGTTTTCTGTTCCGGACGGTGGTGTTCTCTGGGTTTTAGGGGTGGGGGCAAAATCCATTGTTGCCTAGGGTGCCAAAAGCCTGACTTCAATAAATATATAAACTCAATTGGAAAGCTGTAAAACTGGAATAAGTATGTAAAAAATGTTCATTCCAAAAAGTATGTTATTGGTCTTTTTTTTAAGAACAATTATAAAATAAACAAAAATTCTCTGAAACACCAAGTTTCTGGTATATTCAACCACTGCTAACAGTTTCAAATCTTCAGAATACTTTTCCAAGTACAGTGACTCAAATCCTCTACTTTCATCAGTCGGCAGCGGGGATGTTTTATTCATGAAAAGAGTCTACATATATACAGCTGTCCGAAAGTTTTATTCAACCCGAATTCCTCTCTTATTCCAATTTTTTTCCAATATTACAGCCTTGCGCTGTATAGCCCCTCGCCCAGGGCAATATTAACGCCACTCTGACAGATGGTATTAAACAACAAAGCTAAAATCGGATTTATCTCCTCCCCATGAGTTCTCACTTTGCTAAAGTTGTCATTACCTGAGGGAGACGACAGCCAGAAAAGTCTCATTTTACCAGGATTTCAGAAGCTGGATACCTAGATCCTATATTTTTTTATATTCAGTGTTTTAGATTCAATCTCCTCCACACCTTCCTCTCTTGGTTATGAAGTAACCCTTGCCATCCATGTTGGCTTCATTCCCTTGGCTAATCTCACATCATCGCATCAGGCCTGTTGTATTGATTTCTGGGGAAAGTAGCCCTAAATTGCTCTTCCTTTTGTCAATCTGAAGCTTGTTACCAGGCAACAGGATGACCCAGCTCTCTTGAACCCCCCCAACCCCTAAAACACACACTCACACACGTGCGCTAAAGACAAACCCACACATCCTCAATTACACTCCTGCTATAGTGCCAAACCTGCAATCTGAGTGTATCTTTTCCCTCTAATGTGTGATGGGAGTCTTTGGTGCTGAAAAATATGTCTCTACGCATGCAAAAATCAATGTAGGGGAACAATGTTTTCATTGGAAGTATAGACTTACATGAAATTCGTTGTGCAAGGCTTGTATTGGACAAAAAAACCTCAAACAGCAGATCAAGACTTTGGATAAATATTTCATAAAAATGTTACAAATCTGGGATTTTCAGTTAGGTAAAAAAGACAAAACGGGTCAGAAGTTGGTATTTTTAAACTTCCGGTTTCTTAGAATCTATTTTCAAAATAAAATGATACTACAATAAGAGTCTATTTTTTATGCAGATGATGAAGATTCAATGAAACAAAGTTGTTGATTTGTTGAAATCGTTTCTTATTTTAATAAAATTCCATAAAAGAAAAATTACATGTTTTTTTCCCCCCACAGAAAGCCTTCTTGACTTCCAATATGATTATCTTGTAGGGCAAAAAGATTGATCATATTTTGTCTTTACATAAATCCTCATTCATTTGGTATTTTTTCAACACAAAGGACAGGAAAAATTTTTGTGCCAAAGTTATTGAGCGGATGCTAATTCAGCCTTGCAAAAAAATACAAGTTTCCACAAAGCAGTAACTTTATCTGAATCCTCATTCTCTGTAAAATGTTTGCCGCTGGTTTGAACTTTGTGATGAAAAATGTCCCTTTAACCTCAAAGTGTAGGCTAACAACTGGATGCTAGCTTCAGCTACGTCTGACTTTTAAGACGTAATGGATAAAAAAAGTAAAAAAAAAAAAAAATGACACAATTGTCATAAAACTAAATATATTACAAACGTGAATCCATCGTGTCTGTAATTGTATTATCTGCGTGAGAGAAACATTGAGAGTCCGTTGCCGCATATTAGACGGAGCCGTTTCTGCTGCATGAAAACTGCCTCTTTAATTCCATATGTTGAGTAAAACTCCCAGTTTTGAAGCGTTTACCTTTAAAGTTGAAATCTCTTCTTAAATTTCTTCACCGACTCTTTTCTCCCCAAAGAAACATTCCAAATATGTTTTGTTTTTTGCTTTGAGCTACTAGCTTAGCAATCTAGTTAGCCATGCTAGTTAGCTGTTTTAAGTCACATGACCCAGACGGATGTTGTGAAAAGAATCCAGAAGTCTTTCAAAATAAAACTTCCTTCAGGACCATGAAAATCATCTATGTTAGCGCATTTGTTTATTTTTTCTGTCTGCGGCCCAGTACCAAGTGACCCACAGACCAGTGTCGGACCACTGATATAAATCACATTTCGACAATGTTCTCATTTGTCACAACTTGAACCCAGGGGATCTTTACGGTGTGGACTCTCTCAAATTGTAATGCACAGTGATGGGTCTCGGTAGCCGGGAGACATGAGGGGGACGGGAAGCATTTTAACATGACCGTGCCAACTGCTTGAGGACACACACGGCAAGATGGAAGCCAATGTTTTTCCTTTATTATTTTATTTTGGCACCAAAAGTGCAATATCTGTATCCCTCCTGTACCATCCGTACGGCTTCGACCATTAAGTTATTCCAAATAAACAAACCGGTGACAGAAAGGGATTGAGGTTTTAATGAGAAACAGCGGTGGAAATGAAACACTGGTTGCCCAGACAAATTGCTGTAATAACCATTTCTACTTAAAAGCTTTGGTAATAACTTACACGTCACTGCTTTATTGAGGTAGAGAGGGAGGGCAAAAAAAAAAGAAAGCAAATGCCTATCCACAGTGTTTCTGAATTAATATCTCATTTTGGTTGTGCATAATCATTTTTTTGGGCTCATTTTCAAAAGACAGGGGATTACGCACTAATTACATATTACGTGGTGGGAATGTCTCCACTGGTGATGGATAAAAGTCCAGCTGCTCACAGGGAAGCTTTCCATTTCACTAAGGGGAACGCTGCTCTTTATCAATCAAGGTGGCCCCCACAGTGGGAAAAGATAATGACCCCAAGTTTTGTTTTGCCTTCTTTTGCACTGAATTTTTATAATTTAACTTTTGACAAACTTGGTTTGGAGGTATATTTGAAACACACAAAAAAAGAACACCCTGAAAAAGAACCCCCTTTCCACAAACCAAATGTTCTTCCGGAAATGATTCCAAATGTAGCCGTTTCTATGAACGTGCCCTCGTATTTATGCATGTGTGTGTGTGTGTGTCTGCATGGCAGGGAGGCTGGGTTGATAGCCTCAGGCTGCACTCCTCGGTATGTATCAGATCCGGGCCTAATGAAGCTGAAAGCCTGGCATTTGTGAGGTGCATCTGCAGAGACACAGAGTGATGGGCATCTCATTCTGCTGCTCTTCCCAGGGGGGGTTCACACACATCTGAGGACCCGGCACGCGGTTTGCACATCAACTCGGCGCCTCCATTCAACCCTCCTATGCACAAGGTCCTGCCACATATGTTGCCCATGCAATCTGGGAAGCATGCTTGACTTCTGCTGCAGATTCCAGTAATATCCAACCCTGGTGACATAAAGTATTTCACATTGGACTGTTTTGATTGTTATTTTTTGGTACGTTTCCTCTAATAAATAACACTGCGATAGAAACCTTTTCTCTATTTGGTTTTGTTCAATTGAAGAAAAAATACACTTATCTGAGGAAAGCTGGTATTAGCAAAGATGCCTTTCATCCCGTTTATTTGTTCAATCTACAACTACCAAAAAAATTAAACTCACCATGTCAGAAAACAATTTGAAAACTGTTTTTTTTTTCTCTACACCAAAAAGTCTGAACCCATCCTAATGAAAAGCTCTGATTTAGGAACGTTTACACTACGTTTAGACGTGTTTACCTTTGGACCTTGGTATCTTCTTTCTTGTATTTGCTCTCTTATAATAATACTGTTAATAAAGTTTTATAAAATGTTACTTTTATAAACTGAATGAGTCTTAATTTTTTGTTTCAAGAATCCATTAAAAAAAAAACACGAGAAATTAAAGTATAGACTATTAGATAGTATAATTGGTGTCAGTTGTGGGTATGTAAGAAGTCACAGAGGACAGGGTCAAGGGCACAACATTCGTGTCCAGGTGGTTAGCTGATGTGACCGGGGTCCTCCAGAAACATCTGATGTCATTTTAGAGATGAGGACACCAGTCTAGGGGTGTTTTAAGTATTGCCTCATTGGTGCTACATGATTAAAGCTTTTGTCCTTTGTGGCTAAAGAGCAGCATTGTTTTCCTGATGGTGGTAAGAATGGGAATGGAAGAGTTTGCAGTCTAGACTCTACGATCAGTCACAACAACATGAACCCTCTGGACACCTTGGGTGTTACAACGGCAGGTCTGACTGAGAAAACATCCAAGGCTTGGAATTTCATAGCGAGCAAGACCGCACTATAGAAATAGTGGGAGCTAAGTACAAAACCAGTACAAATTTAGCGAAGAACCTGGTGTGAGAAGTGTGAATGGGTTTCAATTAATAGGAAATAGTAAACGGTGCATAATTATATAGCCTTGAAGGCCCAGAGCACTTTACAGTCAAAGTCCCAATCACCCATTGATGCATACATTCACACACTGATGACGGCTCCACTGCCGAACACTAGCCAACCTATATTCATCAGGAGCAACGTGGGGTTTAGTGCCTTGCCCAAAGACACTTCAACACATGGGCGGGCAAGGTGGGAACCGAACTTGCAATCTTCCAATTGGCCACCCTACCTCTGCACCACAGTCACCCCACAAATGTTCAACAGGGGGGTTTAGGTAGACAGTAGAAGGTAGTTAATACCAGTCTAGTTAATGGGGAGTATAATTTTACTGTGGAGGAAGATTGGGTTCAGCTCTTAGATAGAGCCATGTCCACTGTGGGGCAGGTAAGAAAGAAATGTTGGGAGTGGGGAAACTTAAAGTCCTAAGGTCAAGACAGAAGCTTGGGACAGGAAGTGGTGCCAAAGTCTTCACAGAACCACATGGATGTAAACTTAATGAATCTTAGTTGACAGATTCCTCCTTCTGTGCCTCGGGAGGTGGCCAAAAGCATAACAACTGAAGGCTGACGGCATAGAATACAAAAAAACTGATGTTGAGTCTGATGTATCAATAAAGGTCAATGACGTAAACAGGCTAGTTGTTGATTTGAGCTATCCAAGGCATGTTTGCATTAAAAGTGGGGTCATCTGGACCCCGCACAACAGCACGGCAAACTTAAATTTTTTCAATGATTTTTTTTTACCTTCACTGGTGTCCGTTGCAGACATGAAATCCTGTCCACCTTAGTCATGGGAGGAATCACACATCAATATAAGGGTGGGGTTATTTGGACCTCATAAGATATCAGGGTTAAAGTCTGGTGATGGCAAGAATTTAACAGTGGTTGGATTTTTGTCTTGGCCTATTTCATGGATGGCTAACCAGTCACTTTAAATATGTCCCTACCCAAGCCATTTTTGACAACAGAACTTACCAAGGTTGTGACATTTGGAAATAAAACTTGGATCTTGTTTTCTATCTACATAATCTCATAGGAGACTGTTCTTCTGCAAAGAGCACTACCCCATTGGCAATCATTTCTAGCTTGTATCGAGAAGAACTCTTTCATTGGTGCAGTGTAGGTCATGTAAGCACAATGATAAGTTGAGTTCAAGCTCAGAACAACAATGTTTTGTATTATTTTGAGGCAGTGATTGCCTACAATGATAAAAAGCTTCAGTGTGGCTGCGCTTAAAGCTGGAGTTTTGACGTTGGTGATGAATGAGTCCCCCTCAGCCTGCGCTTGGTGATAGAGATTGCAGAGGATATTCATATTTTGTGATGTAGCAAGGGAAGCTGCCAAAGGACATACCCAACCAAGGTGTTAGAGGCAGCCTTGAGGTCATGAAGGAGTGGTTGGTTTAACTCCTTCCATTTGCTGACCTAAGATTCTCCAGGCAAGGATGCAGTCAACCGTAGGGGAAACCAGTCTACTGGAAGCAGAAGGCGAGCGTGGCCCAACATTGTTGGGTACAGAGAGCAGGCGGCAGATACCAAAGCTGGTTGTAAGCAGCCAGCAGGGTCGACTTATTGTTGGCGCTAGAAGTAATTGTGACTGAAACTGTAGATGACTGGAAGGAAATGTCACAACTGGCTAAAGCAACTGAATCTGCAGTTAGTGTGATTTTGTATAGTTGTGTGTCAGCTGTGATTTTCAAGATTACCCGTGCTTGTTCATAGCTGCACTTAAACCACTTTATTGCTCTCGACAATCGCCGTCCACCTCTTTTCCTCCATGTTCCATTTCTCATTATTTTTATTTGATCTCACATGTTGACGTGTTCCAATATCCAAACTGTGGAGTTGATCAAATTACAGGCATTAATATGGCAAGTGAGTTCCAGGCAAGACGGCTGGGCCTTGTGTATTCATACATCTAAATATAGATTTAATAACAGTGGCCTGAAATGCTTGCAGTGCACTCTGCAGCTCCTCCTTCCTCTCCCCTTATGCATGTAAACATCAAAAGACTCCTCCAAGAAGGAAAGGAAGCGCTGCTGCTTGGCGACGCGCCTCACACTGTAATGAGCGGAGGACAGACGAATAAATGGCTGACCATTTGCTGTGCGAGCGACATTAGCCACGTGGCTGGAGGAGACGCTCTCTGGCAGATTTCGTAAGAGGCGGAATAATAAGGAAGGGACCTTTTAACCAGCGGTGAACTGAGGCGAAAGCATTGAAACAAAAATCACTAATAGGCCACTTTCCTATTTCTTCTTGGCTTTCTCATTCTGTGGAAACTGTTTTGTCCACTTCATCGTGTTGCCATACTATACTCCTCATGAATAAGTAGAGAGTATGAGCATATCAGCAAAATGAAGTGATGAAAAAAAGATGGGGAAAAAAGTGTCAAAACTGATACAGTCATTCAAGATTGGTGATGTGGTCTTTAGGCCTTTGTCACAGGTGGATATGGGTTGTATGAAGGTGAAAAATGGGTAAAAAATGGGCAAACACATTCCCACTCCCAAGTGGTCACACACTGATGTATGGTTAGGGACCCCTCCCACTTTTTTGGTGTCCCCAATTCATTATTTCTGACATACCAGCTGTTCGTTTTTTTGGATGCAGTACGAGGTGCAGACCAAACCTCAGGACTCGGCCGGTACCCTAACCCCGTCCCTAACCCTAAGCCTGGTCCACGTCTGGTATTATATCCAGAACCGGTATGGGAACCAATACCCTAACCTGACCCTAGTAGTTACAACTGCTGCCATTGATTGGTTATGTAGGATTTTGATCTATTTAATAAAAATACTGCCCAAACCAAATTTTTCCAATGTGAAAAATAAATGTGGCCATTCAACATGGTCGAACGCCTTCTCCGCATCTAGAGAATCCACAAGGCCATCCGTTTTCTGCTGAATCACATTTAGTAATCTTATTTTGTTACTGGAGCTTCGGGCTTCGATATTTTTAACATTTGCTCGTTTTTAATAAAAAAAGGCAAGGATTTTTCCTATCAAGATGAAAGTATTTTAAACCAAATTTTGAAATCCACATTAAACCCTAACCTGGTCCGCATCCGGTACTTCATCCGGTACCAAACCCCGTTCAGTACCGATCCGTGTTCAGTACCAGGTTAAGGTCAGGGTAAGGAGGATACTGGTATGGTCCACTTCTCAGCACTGGATCGGCACCGGTTTGCGGCCCGGAAGATGGGGAGCTTTGATTTATATTGGAACAGCTGGAACGTCAAAAATGATGAGTTGGGGACAACCAAAACGTCAAAAAGTGACGCGGAGGGGACAACCCAAAAACTCGGAGCACCTGCTGGTCAGGCCCCTATTTGGGTCCATGTGACCAACGCTACATTCACTCTGCACTTGGTAACGCGGGTTCATGCAGCCACTTGCAACGAAAAGTCTATGTTAACATCCTTAAACTGTAGTGAAGCCTGTTCAGATGACATGGTGATCTTAAGTCACACCTGGGAGGAACACCTTCAACACTTGTCTCTTGTCCTTGGAAAAATCCAAAAAGCCAGTCTTACCTTGAACATCACTAAATTCGAGGGGGCCCAGAACAAAAGCTGCTACCTGGGGTAACTATGAAGAGGCGATGAGGTACGTCCACACTTACAATAAAAAGTCTATGTAAACACTTGAAAATGTCCATTTTAAGTTCCACGTTTAAAACTCTTGCACTCATGCGTAGCTACGCAAGTTTCTAAGACCATTTCTGGACTCTACGTATAGAGTGTGTGACCATTGAACGCGTTGACTAACCAGGATTTGAGACTCATGTATGGATTGCATCCCTTTGAATTCACAGAAGTGCCAATCATTTGAACATTGCTCATGAATGTAAAATTAATAATTGCGGTTGGTGACCAGCTGGAAATGTATGACTCCAAGTCCTTTAACATATTGGAATTGAGGTGTGTGCTTCACATGGTTGCTGTGTACGTAGCTTATTGATTTTGGTTTTTTTTTTTGCATTTTGGGATGACTTCATTGACAAACTTATACTAAGACCGCTGCACTTCTGTGGCTTTTCTCACAAAATCTGCAAACAACCGGCTCTATTTGTCCCTGGGTCGCCTCCACTAGCTGCACTGAACATGTCCGACTCTAACATGGTGACTTCCAGCGTTTCCTAATTACCTTGGGTTTTATAGCGAGACTTGTGTCAGTACCCTGCTCAATTTGTTCCCGTGAAATATGGTTCGGCCTTGGGTTCAAGAAGGGGGAGTAAACACAGCGCGCTGATTAATCAAGGCATGCAGGCTCAACCTCTGTTCTCAGAGGAGTCAATTCAATGACATGTTTTCACCTGGGACACATTCCAGTAGTCTGGAGCTGTTTCCTGTCCTTAATTACTTTCCTCATATCTCTCCTCAAATCTCCCTTTCAAGCTCTCTTTTGGTCGCAGCCATGGATTAAAAAGAAAAAGGTTCAATAGTTTATGGGGCAGAAGACAAATACAACATATTTTATTTACTCTTTAGGAAGAATAGATGTGTAAAGTTTGAGTTAGATGGAAGGTACATACAGCAATGGCTCTAAAAGGGGTTTCTTAAGGGGGCATTATTCATTTAGTATACTCAATCTGTCTTCCTTCAGGCCAGAAACTCCTCAAGTTCTATTTACATCCAAACATATTTTTTCAACTTTAACAAACAAATGTTCTATGTTTTTTTTTGTTTTGTTTTTTTCAAGAAAACGTCATTGAAGCTTTGAAAAAGAACACACCGAGAAGGGGGGCAAATTTATATAAATAACAGTGTGCTTTCAAAGCTAAAATGGGAAATTCTTTCAAAATAAAAGCACAACTTTTTAATTTTAAATCAACCACTTTTTTAAAAAATGTATCTTTTCTTTTTAATTTTGATGTATACATTCTTTATGAGAGTCAATTAAGCAGTAAAAAGTGCCATTTTGTCAAATCTGAAAGTTGTCAAACACCATATTAAATAAGAAACTCCATGCTTAACATTTATTAATTGAATTTGATTATTTTTTTTAAAAAGTGGCTTCATTTTTAAAATTAATTATTACCCATGGATGCATGAATTTCTGGACCTGTGATAGACCGGCAACCCATCTAGGTTGCGTCCTCCCTTTGCCCAGTTGTAACTGATACAGGCTCCAGCAACCCTGCGAATCTGAAAAGGATTTAGCGAGTTTAGAAAATGGGATGGGATGGAAAGAATTTCCTTTCTGAAGGAATGGACACAGAAAGTTGTCTGAAATGAAAATAACATTTTATAAACAGCAACTCTATTTATTGCAATCACATGCAGTTTGCACCTGTTTAGATGAAGGTACTTTTTATCTAAAGTTTCAGAATCTTATACTGGTGGAATTGTGAAATTTGGGTTCAAAAATGATTATTCTTGCACTTAGAAGACCAATATGTAACATTATTAGCCACAGAAAGGTCTCCACATGACCAGATCTGTTCCATTAGTGACACTAACTCACAAAATAAAACATATCTCCTTATACATTCAATATTTCTGTAATTTCCTTGGATATTGGTCTTTTGATGGTTTAATCAGAAAACTCCTTTAGGATTTTTTTGAATAACTAGAGAAAAAAGTGAATGAATTACATGATGCATTTTTGCACATGTGGTATTTATTGTTAAGATATTATTTTTTTGTAAGTTTCCGTGTCTCGCAGAACACAAGAGGAGAGGAGCTACATTGGGTCCGACACACTACTTATCCAACCAGATGTATTCACAATGTGTCGAGTGAGGCTATAACTACTACTTACTATTGACACAGGGATGATACTATTGTTTGTGTTGGCTTTAAATCAGTGTTTACTTGATCTAGTCCCTGCATATTCTATTATTTGCTCCTGCGACTTCCTAAATGTAGTCCTTCAGCTCTGCAGAGAGCATTTATAGTCCTGGAGGTGTCTGTCTGGCTGTTAATGTCAATAGACTTTTGGGTTGGCCTGTCAAAATAATTTTATAGTGTGCTCACAAATAAAGACTTAAGTTTGCCCTTGGTGTTTGACATTGGTTAAAGTATTATCATCCAAAATTAGCACAAATAAATGGGAAAAAAATGGGTTTCATGTAATCTCCTAGCCAGTTTTAAACGAGTTGTTGCAAACAAAACACTGGAAACAAGAAAGTTTGAAGTGTGAAAGTTGTTTGAACATGTTCAAGATTGTTCTATAGTTCAATAACTTCTTTATTGTTTCAATCACCAATAAAAAAAACACAAGTTTCATAAGCATCTACTTTTAGTTGCCATGGATATTGAGTCTAAAAAAAAAAAAAAAAAAACTTCAAACTATTTTGTAATTACACTGTGGGCTTAATTCTGTCGTCCAATTAAACTTTCGTGTTTAAGTCATGACTCCCAATTTACTGGTAAATGAGCCATCTAGTGGCTGTTTGGTGAATTGCCAGAGACTTTTTATTTTCTAATGGGGCTCAAACAGGAAGAAGCCCCTTAAAAAGAACAAATGTTATTTTTGCTTACCTCAAATAAAAAATATGTTTTTTTAACTTCTATAAAAGTTGCAAAAATGTTCTAAAGATAGAGTATATATAATAAAGAACATAAAAACCAAAAATATGCTCTATAGACCCAATCTAATCATCTTTTCTGCAGTTGCACATTAGAAATTTGCCTCTGAGTTGTGGGCGGGATCATGGGTGTGGAGCGACAACGCCCCCCTTCCTGTCTCCCATTGCTGAGAGCTCTCTGTTTACATGCTCTCTCGCTAATTGTCTAAAAATGGGGCGGACCAGGGAGCTTGTGGCCCGCCTAACGTGTTTTTTAATAAACAAATCTGCTCCTGATTCACGTTTTAAAAAAATAAATACTCAAATACAATTTTGAGCCTAACTGTCTATATATATATATCTGTCCTCCATCATCAGAAAAATGCCACAATTACATGCTTTAAAAACATCAAAAGCATGATTTTCATCAGAATGGGTCTTTAAAACTTAATTTCCTCCAGTTGTGGTACTTATTCTTGTGTGCTGCGAGTGACAGTGATATGCAACATGCTATAAACAAACAAAATGACACATGGATTCCTACTAAAAGTTTACAGGCACAACATTTAAGGCCTTTTTTTAAGTGATCTAAAGCCTTTTATTGTCTCCACAGCCCGGTTTAGAAGGAAAGTGGGTTTTCTTACTATGAGCTGTAAGACAATTACAAAGACAATTTCACGGGGAGGGTTTCTATAATCATCAGTGCATGCTGTTAACCCATATCGCAGTCAGTTTCATTTGGACTGAAGAGAATTCATTTGTACTTTATAACTTGCAATTTAGCTATTAGTAACTGCTCTCAATCAAAGATTTTGAAATGGGGAGAAAGGAGGAGGATGGGGAAAAAAAAGGATAAAAAATGTGACTTAAAAAGCAAATAAAAGCTTCACAAGTCCAATAAATTGACTTAAATGATTCATTCAGTGCATATTCTGTTGTGCCTTTTTATCAATGCCTTGTCGAGTCTCTGGCATAAACACAGAAATCTGATTTTAATTTGTTGAGTCGCTCTTTTAGACGAAGCATGATTATTATGAAGTCAGGGGTTTGTATTTAAGTGGCAAACTTTTTCTTTTTTTTTTTCTTTTTAATGATGGCGTTTCTGGCACCAGGCCACTTACAGTAATCCCCATTATGCATGCTCCCCATCAGCCGGCGATGTTGTTTTGATGAAATCATAACGAGTCATAATGAATGGAAATGAATGGATGTTTGCTGGATCAAAATAGCTCATAATTACCCCTGACAATACAGGTATGTCCTTTGCCTCCCTGGTTAAAAAAATATATACTTAAAGTTCCAAGCTACTCACCCCCACCCTCATGGTGCCCCTCTGACCCGCCCGCTCTTGCTAAGCGGTCGCTACATGCGCCTCACTTTCCCCTTATTCCCATGCCAGCCTGCTCAGAGCTCCATGTGACAAATTCATGAAAAAAAAAAAAAAATGTAAAGGAAGGCTTTTCTTTTGCTTTTATTTCCATAGCAACCATTTTATGTTTTGGTCACCTGGTGGTGATGAACACAACTATGTCCTTTTTAGATAAATCGGCAAAAGTAAATTTTTGGATTTCCTTGGCAACGGAGGTTTCTTGTAAACCACGCCCACATTCGTAACATCTTTATATCATATGTCATATCATTTCGTTCAGCTTGAGCCAGGGATTCATGTAGTAAATTTTCATTGTATTCCGGTAAATGATATGAGAGCAACAAGAGAACGCCTCTTTAGCTAGCTCGCTATGCTAACCTCGTTTAAAATCTGCAAACTTTAATTCCAACCTTTTTTAAGTAGCATCCCAATGAGGAGTTAGGAGATAGATCCAGTGTAAATTTGTAGAACATGCCAAAGGGGATGTTTTGGAAAATTCAAGATGGCGCCCTTACCAAGGTTAAAAGTTAACAAAACTTAACTTGTAGAGGTAGACGTAAAATGTGAAATTTCGCACAGATAGTTCAAACAAACCTTTCCTTTTCTTTACTGTTTATTATGGGATGTATGTCCATTGCACATACAGTCCATGATCCCACAAACAATAATTATACATAAATGTTAACTATAATTTTCACCAGGTAATAGGTACATGCACATTTTGTAGACAACCTAACATGGGTTTGTTATGTTTGCAAAGGGGAGGGTATAGTGGACGTAATCATCCCCTGTGCTCCTCGCCGTCTGTGGACGCCGTTAGCCTTCCTGTGACAGGTGATCGCACATTAAATCCAGATGATCCAGATGATTATCGGTTTAAATGAGATTCTCCCTTAAGCTCAGGTTTATTGTATTTAAAATATCAGCGTGTTAATGAGGGTTTATGATTAATGAGTTTGTGCCACGCCGTGATAGACATGGCGATTAGGGCGACGAGGAGATGGGACCCGGCACCCACGGGGAGCACGGCAATTAGATTCTTCCAGATCAGAGGGTGCTGGCATAATGACCCGATTCTGGCAGCTTATTCTGTTCCTGATCTCTAATCGCGCCGGCCACTGGCATCCTTCGCTCACTCCTCTCCGCCGGCCGCCGGCCCCTCTTCTCTGGTATGAATTAATGAAATAATGTTGCAGGTCGAGTGACCACTCACACAGGGCTCTCCTGCTTTAGCAAGTACAATTACACAGTAAGTTTGATCGGCGGTGATAGATAAAACACCAGGAGCTCATAAATATGGATGCAGAGTCTGAGAAAATAAATTAACAGGGCCTGGCCTCGCCGCTGCCCCACTTAAACTGTCAATTACAGAGCTGACAGCAGCCCGCTGAAAGAGGCGCGGAAGAATGGGAGACGCGCAAACACTCACACACTCATTAGGGCTGCACATTGGAGATGATTCGGGAGCCTTGCAGCAAGTCACCTGCTTCATTATCAGCAGGCAGAGTTCATGTTTTGTGACATGTTTCAAGAGCTTCCAGTTATTAAGTAATGTCTGCCGCTGCGCAAACGCCAAAGCCCGACTCCCAGGTTCTTTCAGTGTAAATACAGCTCACCTGAAGTGGCTTTCCTGACAGTTTTTAGGATTTTGTAAAGGAATTTTTTTGCAGTGGAGAGATACTGGACAAAAAAAGAAAAAAACTTTAGTATTAAATAGCTACATTTTTTTTTGCCGATTCTTCTAATTAAACTTTGAAATATGTTGTTCACCTTTTGGCACATGTCTCAGGGTTCGCCACAGTGAGAGGGACCACTAACGTGTAGTTTTCACTGTTTCGCACAGGTGGTTTGGTAGAGGGTTATACATCGGATGCCGTCCTGACACAACCCCGTGTTTTATCCGGGCTGAGGAGACCCAGACTTGGGGCCTCCTTGAGGCTAGACATTAGTATGAAACCTAAAACGGCATTCACGCCAGATGCAATTCGCGCCTCAAATTCAGTTGTGCCTCTTTCGCCACGTATCAAATTTACTGCTCCACATTTGCCCTAAAATATCCTTGATGCCCTGGCTGCATGTGAGAGGAGCAACCACCAAAGTTATTCTGGACTTTATTCGGTGCCACATCATGGAAATCATTAGGGCTGGGTATCACAAAAATTTCCAGAATCGATTTGATTTGATTCACCAGAGCTTATATCAATTCCAATTCTAGTTTCTTTTTTTTCTCTTGATTCTTTCAATCCACTCATTTGATTTTGATTCAATTAAATTTAACAAAGTGATCCCCGCTGCCTACGGTCCAGAAGTCCACTGAGCAGCTAGCTAACATTGCGGGCTCAATCGCTCTTGTTCAGTGACTCGATCAGCAGGTGTCTTCAATGCGTTGTACATAAGATTTACACAAACTGCGTTTTTCATTATACATATACACAAAACTTTATTGCAATTCTAGAAATGTAAAAAAAATAAAAATAAAAAAAACACAATTTCACCAGTACAATGTTCCATTAAATCATAATTAAGTGAAAAAAAAAAAAAAAAAAACTCACGCGATAAATCATTCGAAAGCACAGCGACGGATGTGAACAATACTTTGATTTGCAGCAGATACATTCAACTCTCTGCCACGGCAGAGTTATAATGATCATCAAAGGAGACGTCGGCGTCTTATTCAGGCCAGGAAGTTGCAAGCTACATGAGAGCAGCTATGGTTAAATAGATTTTGTGGCGCCCGTTAGTGTTGCAGTCACTGCTGGTCACGTAACTTACTTAATTAAAAAAAAAAGTGTTTCCATTGCAATTCTGCAAAAAATGTCATTTCGGTAGGCCTCAAAAACCACCTTCTCCAAGGGCTAAAACGTATTTTTGTCATATGCAAGTTTTTTCAAAATTGATGTGTTTCCATTATGCTATTACTATTGCAAATCCAATTTGCGCAATTTCATAGTCAATGGAAACACAGCTATCAACAAGCTAAAAACATTCGGCTCCTCTCTAAGGCTTCTAGCTTATGGAAACATTTTTCGAGTGGTAAATTTGCCGCGTGAATCACGTTGGGTGTGAACGTGGCATGACAGGACATTTTTTATTCCAGCATGTGTTTTCATTTTAATAGAATCTGAACATCTTTCCAATTTCCTCAATGCCAAAAAGATACAAAGATTTTCAGCTTCTTTTGTTGTTTTTCAAAATCGTTGATATTAGTTAAATCAAAATAAGGGAATAAACTGCTTCATTCCTGCAGTAGAGTCAAAGTTTTCCATCAGACTTTTTAAGTATCTGTCAGGAAAAACCTTTTGGAAACATGCTAAATAAAATACACTAATGTTAGTATTTGCATGAAAAAGCAATATTTCCATTGCTTCACTAAACCAAAAGAAAAGAAAATATAACTCATGTCTCACTATTACCAACACTTATGCAGTGGTTTGGCATCAGTGAACCTTTTAACGTGCTAATTGGTTGCTCCAGCTTCACTTCCTGGATTAGCTTTTCATTATTCTATGGGTACATTAAGGCCCTGGCTGTTATATTTCCCTTGTTTCTAAACAGCAAAAGGACAAACCGGTTGACCGAAATCTCGCCAGCAAATGAGATTTTCTTCACATTTCAGCCGGCGGTGAGGGATCTGTGTCACCAGATCAGTGCCGATGTTAGAAAGGGATTGCAATGATATTACTTTTTTTTTTTTCTTATATCCCCCCCGCAATGATGAAGCCATTGACAATTTAGTCGGTAAATTGTGCGTTCGCCAAATCGGGATTTCCAGGCAATTTCCTCGGGAGCCATTAAGCTGTTTACCAACTTGCTGCGGGACGAGCGTCGCGGCGCTGCTGCGAACGCCGCAAGCTTTCCTGCATCACATCGAGCCGCTCCTAACTTGAAGCTCATTCAGGGCCTGTATTTTAAAGTTCAGGGGGTGCTTAAGTCAGTGGGACGGCGCTGTCGACAATGTGCCGGATGGATTATGCCACAAAGAATAAGTTGCCATAATGGGTTCATATTGATCAGAGTCATTGATGGAATGCAATATGTTTCACCGCCTTGTGGACAAATTCAATTTTATTGATGGAAGCGTGTCTAAAGGACCGAGGGTCTACCTATAACATACTGCATGTGGAAGGAACAGGAGATCGGTAGAAAGGGGGTTATTTTTACTCGGACTGAAGCAGAAAGAAGCCCTGAAAAAGAGGGTTTAACTGAAAGGTAAGATTTAAGAAAAAAATGGGGAAAAATGTGATAGAAAAACACGTAGGTATAGTTGCAAGATAAAGTATGTGAACCCTTTAGGAGAACCTCAATTTTTGTGCAAAATAGACATGTGTTTTTTTTTCTCAATCTAAGTCACAACGATGCTCATGTGTTCAATTTATCCATAAAATCAAGTATTCCAAAGGGTTCACAAACTTTATCATTCAACAAATACCTATTTTTAAGAACCCACTCCAATAAAAATTGTGTTTTGGGTGTTTTAAAAGTGTTCTTGCGTCATTTTTCTTTTTAATGGAGGAAATACAGTATCTTACATAAGTAAGTACACCTCTCAGTTTTGTTACCAGGGTTTGTCTATTGATGGCTTTATTATGATTTATTTTGCAGAAAAAATAAATTTACACTGCTATACAAGATGGACACAGACTACTTTTCATTGTGTCAAAAATTTATTTCATCAGTGTTGTCCCATGATAAAGATATAAATAAATATTTGCAGAAATGTAAGGGGTGTACTCACTTTTGTGAGATACTTTGTATGAAACAAATTTGGCCCAAAATTGTATTTTTTTTTTTCAAATCTTTAATCAGAAGAAGAATGTAGAAAATACCTTCTGTTACTGGAATTGAATACCCTCAATTCCTGCTGCGCCATATTCTGATGTATCCACTTCTAGTCAAATAGATCCATGTAAGTCTTTGTTTTGCTCGTCTGAGCTGGCATCTGGTTTCAAACTGTACAGCTGGAAAAACCGTCTTGTTTTCACAGCGTTCTTCAATTTCAAGCAAACTAGAGTTTTCTTAGTCTTTGATTGACAGGTGACAATCAAATCCTCAGCTGGCTGTGATCCAAACTATCGTCAAACTTGATGCCATATCAGGCCACGATGTTCCAAAACAATGACAGACTCAGACGACCTTACCCACGTTGCATCTCTTTCTTGTTTTCTGGCCTGAGATGACAGTAGGGACTCTTTGGCCGGGTTATCTGAGGCTGCAGCCAATTAGCTTCAGGCTTTGACATGCTGCATGTTCAGAGATGATCTTTAAACCTTCTTCTAGTTCATTTTTTGTCTTGTTAAAGGCTGAGCAGTGGTGCAGTGGTTAGCACTCCCGACTCACAGTGGTAGGGTCTTGGTTCGAATCCCGGCTAGGACCTTTCTATGTGGAGTTTTGTGTGCATTTTCTCCCCATGGATGTGTGGGTTTTTTCCCTCCTACAGTCTAAAAAGATACTTCATAGATTATGCTACGGTCATAAACACAACTGCTACCACACAGTGGGTAGACATCGGCATAATCTTCAAGATTTCATGCTGCCGTCCAACTTGTTTGAAATCCTTAGTGTGGTCATGAATGTAGATGGTGGCAATCAGGCGGTCGTCAGGTGTGCAGAACTGCCTGCTCTTTATATACTCCCAGACTACCGGGTGGCTGGCCAACACATTCTCACTCCAAACTCCGGGCCACTAACCGGATCCGGTCCAGTAATGGGGTGTGGATCGCACGGAACCCAAACACGGTACCGGTACCCTAACTATAACCCAGTACTGGTTCCCATCCGGTATCGGCTCTGGTCTAATTCAGGTCTGGCAGCATATCTGCTACTGGATCCGGTGCTAGATACCAGTGCAAGCCATGCCTGGTGCTGGGTTAGGGTACCAATACCAGGATGGAATACTGGTACCAGCCGTGTCCATTGCTGGGTTAGGGTACCAATACCAGGCAGCAGGCCACGTCCAGCCGTGTCCATTGCTGGGTTAGGGTACCAATACCAGGCAGCAGGCCACGTCCGGTGCTGGCTTAGGGTACTAATACAAGGCTAGGGTACCAGTACCGGCCGTCCTGAGGACCAGTCTACGTGCGGTACTGCATCCGGTACCGCGTACCGAGGGTTGTGGATCCTTGCTTCTAAGAGCCAGCATGTCAAAAAAAGACTTGGGGACACCCAAAATGTCAGAAAGGGACACGGAGGAGTCCTTAACCAAACATCAATATGTGACAAGTTGGGAATGAGAATGTGTTGAGCTGGCGGCACGTGACATGGACGGCCGCCATCCTGAGACATTTACACATTGTTGAGGCAGAGCTGCTGCAGGCCAACGATTCCGGCTGCTAGCCACCTGTGCTCACCCGATTTCATAATGGCGTCATCACCGCAAGTCACTGGACTGCCACTAACCTAGCAATCACTAACCAGTGTCTTTTTAGATAATAATTGTCACATTGCTGTAAAATGTTTTACTTTTTATTGAAAATCGCTGCAGCCACCACATGGCGTGTAAAAATGTGACTGTCACCTCCTGTTTACAAATGCTATCGAGCATAAAACTTGCATTTAGGTTGCAGTGAGGTGGCATTTTGGGATGTTTAATCGTACCCTTAATTGGTGACTAAATTGCCACTAGATGTACATGTGTGAGTGTGTGGCCCTGCATTAGACTGGTGAACTGTTCCGAGTGTATCCCACCTTCAGTAGCTGGGATAGGCACCAGCAACCCCATGACTCCAGAAAGGAAAATAGGATGGATGGATGGATGGACACTACAATGACTACGACCATCACTGAAATGTGCTCCAATCAATCTTTAATTGAGCACGCTAGTCTATGTTTTCCAATACCAACTAATTTCTTATCTTTACAAGATCACATGGACACCTTCCTATATTTCTCCTACTTTGATTTTATTTTAGTAAAACTTGAAAGACACTTTTTTTTTATTTGACAGTAAGAAAGTGTTGGTTCCATGAAAAGGATCCAGCGGGCCACTGAATGGACCAGATGGGCCGATTTTCGCGGCGGCGACCAAAGGATAGATTAGTGGTTAATCTTGTTGCAGGGTTTCTTCTTTCCCCTCGGAAGCATTCCAGGAAACAAGAGCCGATTTGAAATCCATCCAAATCTAATTAAAAACTCTCAATACAAAAAAATAGGGGACGGGGGGTTGCTTTTTTGACAGTTTGATTGGAGGGATGAGAGGCACAGTGACGGAGAGCCTACTGTAACCATTTCACAGGAGGCTTCATGTGGTGCTACTTCTCAGAGGGGGGGTGTTGCCTTTTGTTGTTATTGGAGACAGACAGGCATTCCTGATAAATGTGAAAATGTGTCAAAACTCGGGAGGGAAGCCGGGAAAGTACTAGAGGTAAAATTTGGCCTACTTGGGCGTCATTACAGCTATTGTGTGGCTGTCAGGAGTTCAAAGAATTGACTGTGCATCTTTGATGATCCAGTCAATGAATTCCTCTCTTTTTTTTGTTTTTGGTTCTGTTCTACTTTTCATGTTCAAGAACTTTCAGGTTGGAATATAAGAACACTCAGCAACACCTAAAATAACCGACGCTGAACTGCCGACTCGGCAGTAACTGGGCATGAAGCCACGGGGAAATGTGAGAGCGTCTGGCTTCTCATGGACGGGACTTCAAATGCTGTCTGACCACAGGCAGGAAAAAAAGGGAGAAATCAATATTTCTTTACAGGCCTAGGAGGGTGAGGCCTTGCTTAATGCCCCAACAACAGGCTTTAGAGTCTTGTGTGTCCCGTAAACCTATCGGATCTCTGCAATCTCCAACTCTGCCTGGTGACAGACCCTAGGTCCCGCTCGGGCCCCTATTGCAAGCCCCTCGTTCCTCCCCAAACAACTCCTCACTTCCCAGCGCTGTTAGCATTGTTAATGGCCATTGTTATGAATGACGACCTCTGCTCCTGCGCCTTTATTGGCAGGCCCGGGCAGGCAGATGGATAGGCCGCCGCTTCTTCTCTGCTATCAGGACAGCCCAGACGTTGGGGTCCAGGACTGGCGGAACAAAGTAGGAGGAATGATGCCCCATAGGGGAGGGGGGAGAAGGGGTTAGAAGCAACCAGAAAGGCAGGGAGTGGGGACAGGGATGAGGGAGTAGAGTCAAGGGAAGGAGGCGTCACAGACAAAAAAAAAAAAAAACACTGAATAGGAGGGGGCAACAGACAAGGGTGAAGGAGCAAGGGAGCAATGGCAGGGAGCAGGTCTCTCCTCCCCCGAATAAATTTGGAGCTCCATTGTAAAGGTTGTAAGAGAGGAGTGTGGCTGCTGTCTGTGGCAGAGGCTTATATTCTCAGCAGCCTGTGGTGAAGAGGACGAGGAGGTGGGTGTATGAGGGGGGAGACACTGCCCCGCTGCCGGCCCCCTGCCTGGCTCCCCTCCTCCTCCTCCTCCACGCCCCCTGATCCAGCACCCCTGCCTGGTGATGAATGGTGGTACTTGCTGAAAGTGAAGCCTGCTGGTGAGCCTTGGCTCAGACGGAGAGGCGAAAAGGGAGACGGCTTGGAGGAACTCAGCAAAAGGTCTGCCCTTCAGTCGCCCGTGTACTCCTCAAGATGGCACACAAGAGGAAAAAAAGAAAAAAACGGGGTGGAGCTTAAATAGGTTTATTAAGACAATCAGATCTGTTAAGACACTATGGGGTTTGAATCCTCCAAATTTGGCACCATTTCCCTTGCAGAGCAAAAATCGTATAAAGCTACGTTCACACCAGCAAAGGAAACATAAATTCAAGCAACCACTTTGAAGAAAAGTCTGTGTAAATTTGCATAAATGCAAGTTTCTATGGTTGGTTGAGCTCTACGTACCAAACACACAATCATTGAATGTGCATTGTAAGTGAAACCAGTTTAGACTTTGACCAATCATGGACACTAATTTCATAGTGATGTAAGGGTTGGCATCCTTTCACGAAAGTACTACCAGGTTGAAAATTGACCATAGGGGGCAAAATTAATGATTGCAGTTTGTGACCAGGCGGAAATATTCGACAGCAAGTATTTCATACCTCAGAATAGAGCTAGATTTCCAAGATATACATCGGTTTGAAATTTTGCACCAAGCCTCTTGTAACTGTATCTACTAGTATCAAGTAAAAAAGGTCCAGAATGAATACAGTGCACAGTGGCGGACTTAGCAGTTTGGGGGCCCCAGGCGAAAAATGAAATGGCGCCCTCTGAAGCGATTGTATTAAATCCTTACTTAGGTTAAAAAGTCTAATGCATTTTTCAGTGGTCCACTAGAAAGAATAAATCAATTTCAAGAATCCAAATCTGTTGATAGGCATAAAAAAGCGAAATAATTTAAATCTTATATATTTTCATTATTATATTTTCATTTTTTATGACAGAGTTAAATAATAATGGATGTTAAATATATTTTAGACACTTCAATTAAGTGTTCAGCTTAAGGCCCCAGAGTGTTGGGGGGCCCCAGGCGACTGCCTACCTTTGCCTAATGGCAAGTCCGGCCCAGCCAGTGCATTCAAGAACGTGCTGAACGGGGGTTGCCGAGAGCTCTCAGCAATAGGGGAAGGGAAGGAAGGTGGGGTTGCTCCATAACAACAATCCTGCTCACAACTTGGAGGTGAATTTCTAATAAAACTACTGCTGTTCTACAGAAACTATGTTATAGAAAACTACACGTTTTATTTGATTCTATTTTATTGTATTTTGGCTAAAAACAAGAACACACTGAATGCAGGTTCTTGATCACGCACATATGTCTTGTCTGAATGTACCATAAGACTGAGCGAGCTTCTTCTCCTGTGTTGTTGTCAGTAGCAAATACTGATACACACACCTACAGTGCCGTCTAGTGGTTGTTATTTATTCTGTAAAAAAATCATCACATAAGTCAAACCTCTTGCCAAACAATGCAAAAAAACTGCAACCTATAGTCTGAAAAAATTGCTGTGAATCAGAGATAAAAAAGTCATTTCAAAAAGAACGCATTTGTTACCGAAAATACGCTGAGCGGACCACAAGCTCCACTCTGTTATTATGCATCTACCTGTGGACGACTAGATTCATGTACATCTTTATTTTACTCGTCCAAGTTGGTACCTTCTTAAAAATGTACAGTATTGCTCTCCAGTTTTGGTGAATTGGTGATATTAAGTTGGGGTTGTGAGGGGCTGTAAGCTAGCAGGAGAGAGTGTAAACAGAGAACTCTCAACAACAGGAAGGGGAAAGAGGGTCAGGTTGTTCCACACCAATAGTCCCAACCACAACTCAAGAGGAACAATTTCTAATGAACTACTGCCGTACTGCAGAAACTATGTTCCATATAAATTACTTTTTATGGCTAAAAAAGGCACAATCATCAAAGACCACTGGGAACGCTTTAAAATAGATCACAACATGATCAGAGTGGATCTTTAAAGCTTCCCCCATCTACCTGCTGAAGCAGAACAGCTCATCCTCACTGCTTATTGATCAAGCTCCTGTCCCCTATAACAGCCTATCACCTAATGTCAACCGTGACATTCACTATATCAGCATAAGCAGTAATAGGTCACTCAAATATTGAATGCCTTTTCCGCTGACTACAATACAAACCGGGCAGTTTTCTGGACATATTTCTCACCATATTGGATTTTTATTTGATCATTTGCTGCAGTTTCCCTCCAGACTCTCTCTTCTGTCCGTTCAAATGAAAAAAATAAATACAAACAAACAACCACGCTTGATGCATGAGAGCAAAAAGGCAGAGATGGAGAAGGAAAAAAAGTGGGAGGAGATGTGGAAAGAGCCTGGGGGCTGGCCCCTGTCCCGGCTCCCCCAGCCTCCCTGGATCACAGCCATCTGCCACAGCTGCTGCCTTGCTTTAACTGCCACTCTAATTGACAATGAACCCAGAGCCCTGTGATAATTGTGGCTGCTTGGTGACTTGGGCAGGTAATGCTTCCCTTTCAGGATTTATCAAGCCCCATCTGTTCCTCATAGTACTATATGTGACAGAAAATGCCCCCCCCTCCTATACACCAACCATCACCCACTCTTTCCTCCTCCTTTGGTACCCCCATCCCCAGCACACAAACTATTCCTTTTCCTGCTATTGTAGTGGCCGGTGTGTAAAAAGTTTAATTTGTGTAGGGCGGGGAGCTTGTTAGGATGCAGCTTCATGACCTCAGGGGAGGCCATACCCACTGGAGGGTCACAGCACTGAAGCTAGTTTATTTGTTCAATTGTTAGCTAAAAATAAGAGACTTCTTGCAGTGGTCTGGACCCGCCCCCTTTTCTTTGGGTCGTGTGGGATGAGTCTTGAATACACTGCTTGAGGAAGGGTTAGGACTTTGCCTAGTCACAGCTTAGAGGTTTTTACGGGATATTTTCAGGCAAAAAACAATTGGCAAATCTGTGTAGGGCATATAGGTGGCTGGCAAGAAATATCAAAGTCCCAGACCACTCAGTGAGCCCATAGAGCGTAAAAATGTTCTAGCAAATTTATCTATGGGCATGCTGCGTGCAACAGATCGTAGTGAATACTTAATATGCATGAAAAAGTGAGGGCCAAGCAGGTGAGACACGCCTACTCCGATACGAGTAACATATGTTTTTTTTCGTTTTTTCCAACACCCTCCAAACCCAAGCACTAATGGACCCCTGCACAAGGGGCCCATTAGGGCGAATGTGGAGCCTAAATGTTGGAATTTTTGGATACTAGACAACTAGATTGTAGCTTGTGTTGGTATCCTACCAGGTATTGAGAATCAAGGGCACACACCATGCATGGGGTAGCATTTTGGTACTATGAGTAAGGACCCAGTGCCTACACCTTACAAACAATCAGCATGTGGCATAAGCGCTAGGAATGACAGTATTCTCCTTACATCATAAGTGAGAGCCACTTACATTAGCTTTACGAAAACCTCATGATACACCACAATTGACCAGTCAGAGACTCTAAACACTACACGCAACGGATCATGGATGATCTATGACCTGTATGAATCTAAAGCTACAATTGGGCACACACATAGACAGCTATCTAGCTATCTAGCTAGATAGCTAGATAGCTAGATAGCTAGATAGATAGACAGATAGCTTCCAAAACCTGAGGTTCCCTTTTTTTCTGGAAATCGTAATAAAAGGCGCAGATGATGTTTAGAGATTGGGTTTATACCTTTTGAAGAGCTGTACAAGCAGTTAGTAATCACGTCCCCATGTCTGGGTTTGTGACATAGTTAATGTTTTGTTTCTATAAATAGTCCCAAATTCGATATAGATTGCACGGTGGCGTAGTGGTTCGCGCTCTTGCTTCACAACAAGAAGGTCTTCGGTTCAAGTCCCGGCTAGGAGGCCAGAAAAAGAATCACCAATGAGGGACCTTTTTGTGTGGAGTTTGCATGTTGTCCCCATGAATGCATGAGTTTTCTCTAGGGACTCCGGCTTCTTCCCACTGACATTTAGTTAAGGACCCTTCCCCGTCATTTTTTGACATTTTGATTGTCCCCAACTCGTCGTTTTTTTGATGTACTGAATGTTTGTAAAGTCAAGGGTCCGCAACCCTCGGGACGTGGTACAGGATACGCACTGCGTCCAGTACCGGTACCCTAAACCGGTACTGGTTTGCATTTTGTCTGGTGTCGAGTTAGGGTACCAGTGTGCTACGCGTCACAGTACTGGGCCGGTTGTGGTTTGCAGCCTGGAGGTTGGGGATCTGCTATTTAATGGGAACAGCCAGTACGTCAAAAAACAACGACTTGGGAATACCCAAAATGCCAAAAAGTGATGCGGAAGGATCCTTAACCAAACATCAATATGTGACGACTTTGGAGTGAGAATGTGTTGCCAAAAACATGCATAACAGGTTAAATTGGTTACTGTAACTTGTCCCTAGATGTGTATTTGTATGTGATTGAGGCCCTGCGACAGACTGGCGACCTGTCCAGGGTGTACCCTGCCTTCACCCACAAGAAGCCCGGTTAGGCTCCAGCACCCCCGTGACCCAGAAAGGGACAAATCGGTTTAGAAAATGGATGACATGGATAGATGGATATTGTAGGCTTTAATCTTGTTATTTGGTCTCATTTTTACTTTTTACTGATCCAAACCATGACTAAGACCATGACAGGATCTGACCCATGAATTTTGGGAACCGCTGCACCCCATACCACACGAACGACAACAGTATGTTCCATTTTCATGATGTCCCTTGAGGTGATTGTACAAGCCTCAAGGTGACTACAAGACAAATTAAAGATGAAGATGCAGCCACTCTTCTCTATGACCCCTCATGGTCCCAGACAACCCCAAAACCTGTATCACCCCTACAACTCAAACCCCTATATAAGTGTGTGTGACTAAGGCTTTTGTTGGCCGTTTCAACCTCAACCCAACCATTGTCAACCACACACTATCAGTTCTGACAGCTGGAATGTACCCGTCCTTCTCATGGAGTGAAAAATTGAGCTATCTGCAGCATTAGCATCTTTGTTGCATTGTTTGATCACTTATCAAGTTCATCAACCACCAAACACAATCTCCACCATGCCCTCTTGCACGACTTTAGCACGTCCAAAAACTGCAGTCCAGATAAACCGATCGATGCTCCTCAAAAACCCTCCGTTCTGCCAATAATTGACGACTCCAATATGAGCTTGGTGGGAGTCTGTCTGACGAACCCGCAGAACCTCATAGCGGAGCGCTTTGCCTCCGTCAGCAAACAGCTGTTCTTCAGATGGAAGTCATTACAGCGACAGACAGCCCTCATACAGGCATCAAAAAAAAAAAAAGCAGCTCTCCCAAGTCTCTGTGTAAGCAAAAAGATCTGCTCCTAGATAGCGCTCCATCAGAAGATGCACGCAGGAAGTGCACACCACTATGATTACGGCCGGCCGTGCCAAATGCTTTCTTCTATTGCCAGATTAATGTCAGATACTGGCAGATAACAGAAAAATATGTCAGCTGCACTTTCCAGAAATGGACAGATCTTGGCCATGTGCTCCCTAATTGTGGGCAGTGTTTTACCATCTGTTAGGACTAGATATCATTTCAGACAGAGTGATCGGATTTAGTACGGATCTGCTGTCATTATCCTATAGGAAAAATATCTATTTATTGATTAGTTACGATTGGAATTGGATGGTAAAGTTTTATCAGTTAATGTACATTTCTACCCTTTCTGGAATTGTAAAATCACAATTTACATGGCCATAGTTGTTTGTAAACTTTGTACTAAAAAAACACAAAGCAAAACATGGTTTTACAAACCATTAAGCTCGCAAATTTATTCACACAAATAAAACCAACCGTCTGTAATTTAGCATTATTTCAGTGCATTAGGAACAGAACATTTAACTCAACCATAATTTCAGGCTTTAAATTAGCGCTTGGATGAGAAGACACTCGGAACAGCAGTGCTGTGTGGACACAGAAATATCACACAAGAGTGGGAAAATGTCATGTTGAGAGTTTATGAATATGGAACAGCCAAACAACCGAGTCGCATTGAGCGCAGTTGATGTTTTAGCGTCTGGCTCCGTTGGTTGTATAGAAGCTGATGGATGAAAATGGATGTAATGCAAAAAATTGAAGTGGTCATAGTATCAAAATAAAGGTATATGTTAAAAAATGAATTTTATTTTAACATATTATGACAGAAGATTGCTTCTTTTTTATTATTTCCAGTCAGACCCCTAATTTATGGATGTCTCCTAAAACCTCATCACTTTCAGAGCTGATTTCTGGATTTCAGGTGCAAGGACGTTTAAAGGCCTTCAAATCCTTCTCCCTCTAGATTTATCAGACATTCAATATCCAACTGGAAAAATTTCTCCCTCAATGGCTGACACACGTACACAGACACTCAGAAATGCATCCTGCTGACAACCTCACCCCCCCACCTCCCCAGCTTCCTAATCCTTCCTCATCATGGCTGCCTGAGCCCTCAGGGTCTTGGTCATTTGCAGTATTTCTGCATCCACCATAAGATGCTGCTGTGCTGCTTGGTCAGGTGTTTTTGTATGCTGTGCACTTTTGGATGGCTAAACTCCAAACTCACAGGTCGCTCACTTATGACCCAATGCTGGTGAACTGAACAAGCTGGACTCCTCTGTGTGGTTTATTTAAACTGCTGCTCACCTGGAGTGCTATATATACAGCAAATGTATGAGTTTGGTGCATTCAGACCGGAAAAGTCAGTTGATCCGGATGAGTCCGCTTAATTTGGTCAGGATCAAGTCCTGAACCTTGTACTTGGTTTGTATTCCGACTGTCGTCAAGCAGGCCAGTGCTGACTCATTCCCCCAATAGATCTTCGAGGGCTCCGCCCTCAAAACGCCAACAAATATTTGACTGCAAATTAAACATGGAAAGGTGAAGCGGCTCCACCCTTTATCGTTTATGGAGAGCGTTTTACACCCCATTCTGGCGGTAATGACCTGCACGTGTTAAGTCCATACGTAAGCTTGAAGCAAACGATGATATAAGTTGGATAATTGCACAGAGAGAAGTGACGTCTGTGAACTCTGACTCAGGGGAGAGGACAAAAGGCAACGATGCGGTCTTAATCAAAATGACGCCCGCATTAAAAATGTAGCTTTGCTCAACACAGGCAAAGATAAGAATCGATTTGAGCTGCTGATGATAGTTATCAACATTAATTATTGAATTAGTTCTCCATCAGACACTGTAAGTGCAGAGCTGCATCCTTCAGGGAAGAAACTCCACTAATGTACATTTCCAGTCCCTCCCTCCATCAATCTGCGTTCATATTCTCCTCTTTTTATGACTTCATATTTAGGTTTGCTTTCTGTTCATCTTCCTCTTGGAAAACAGAAATGAAGCCCACATCTGCAGTTTTAGCGATGGAGTCATGTGACTCACAAACATTTGATCCCGGATCCCATCAGGAACACCGTTTGGCTCCATGTGCATTAAGCCAACGTGGGCTGAGACTTCTCTCCTGTCCCGCTCTGAGAAAGGAACTCCCCACTGACCTCCCAGCTGAAGGGGCTCTGTGATTACCAGCACTCCCTGCACTTTGAGGCTACCATAAGCTAACGTTGGTGAATGGTTCCCGATTAGCAAAAGCAAAGTTCGTAAAGGTTCTTGCCCCCAATCGCATTACAAAGTTAGGTGGAGAAGTGCAGATTTAAAAAATTCAATCATTATGTGTGAGTTCCTGGGGAAATTGCTGATACATGTACAAAACTTTATTGATAAAACACCCATAACAATGTGCTGTGCGCTAAGCTGTTACAAATAAATTGATCAAAATTGTTCAAATTAAAAGCAGGAGGCATAAAAAGTCGCATCAATTTTCATTGTAAATTTTTTTTATTTTTAACAGCTTTTATAGGTGAGCATAAAGTGGCATAGATTTGGGGCATAAATAGCAAAATCCCTTCTGAGCGTCACCCCACTACTGATTAGCTGAACCGTTTGATTCCAGGTTCTGATTGACCGCGCACAACAGATCGAGTCAATCAACATCAAGCAGTGCTGAGAAAGCAGAAAAAAAAGGAAGGTGCTTCACCTGGATGGCGGCTAAGCTACACGCTAAGCCGCTTCTCCTTCTGGGGGACTCACTTTTACTTGTTCAGTGGAACAAAAAGGCTGATTGCTGCAAACGGTATGCTAGTGTTCGTGTGTTTAGTCTGTGCAGTCAAATGACTAAAGCCTTAGTCACATGCTGGGGATTGATCCGTCATGAAAGTAGCAATAATGGGTGGTTAAAATAATGAGCAATCCAAATGATGTACCTGCGTCTCACATACTTATTCACCATTGCTTGTTCACCTGTTGCCTGCAGCATGTCCATAGAAAAGATGTACAAGAACATTTTTCTCTTTGGACTCAGAGAGCGGTCGATGACCTTTTATTTTTCATAGTAACCATTTTTCACTCTTGCACAGCCCGTATCTAGGAATGTAGGCAGTTGTTACTTGCGCCGGATTTACACCATGTGTTTCCCTTGCGTTACGTAGCGAGTCCGTCACAAGACAGGTACATTATTCCAGAAGAAGAAGAAAGTATGAGCAAAAAATTGAGCTTTAGAACACAAATGGTTGCTTTAAAAAAATATATAAAGATGTTCATTTAGTCAGCAATGTATGTTTACGTCGACTGAGCGTTCACATTAGCCATCCTATGGAAAAACCCATTATACGTTAGCATCAAGCTAGGGGACTTTAGCTTAAAGTGTTATATCCATCTTTACTTTTATGATTCATTTATTTTATCAGCCCATCTCTAGTATCTAGTCCTTCCTTCTCCCCCCTGGCTTCTGGAGGAAAGGTTTGTCCGGCCACCCTCGTGTCAAGTAGCTTGTCCAAAACTTTGGCAATCAGGACCCATGCCCTCTCCTTCCTCACCAGAGTCCTTGTAAAATGCACGTTTTGTGTCACAAATTATGCTTTGTTCTGGTACTTCCAATTTTTGTTGTCCATGGCAAAAATAGATGCTGATGTTATCTTTGGTGTTAGCGAGGGCAAATATAAAACACCATTTTATACATGTATATTTCTAAACCAGGGATAGGCAACTCCAGGTCTCGAGGGCTGCAGCGTCAGCATGATTTCCAGATTACCGACTGATTACCTGATACAGGTGTGTCCAGCCAATTGGAAAATGCCAGAGCAGGGTATGTTGGAAACCATGCAGGAATGCGGCCCTCGAGGCCTGGAGTTGCCTATCCCTGCTCTAAAGTTAAAGATTTTGAAACCCACAGCAGTACCCCGTTTCTCTGACTATTACAGCGAAATTGGCGGGTCAAAGGACAGGAAATAGAACTCCTGTGTAAAGTTGAATTGCGTTGTGAAGGGACGGATGTCAGACCCAGACATGACAGGTGCAATGTAAAATCTCCAATTGATAAATGAATGTTCCGTTTTTTTATGTCAAAGCAAATGAGACGCACCACAGACGGACCACTTAAGGCAGGGGTGTCCAAAGTCAGTCCTCGAGGGCCGGTGTCCTACACGTTTTCCAACCAACCTGCCATTGAAGCTCCTTATTGGCCAAACACACCTGATCCAGCTAATCAGCAGCAAATAAGGCAGCATTTCTGAAAAACCAGCAGGAGGCCGGCCTTCAAAGACTGACTTTGGACACCTCTGACTTAAGGCTTTAGACTTAACAAACAAAAGATCATGCAGTTTATATTAATAGCAGGTTTAGGCTTCATTGGCCTCAAAAGACTTTGATTTCCAGGAGGGTAATTCTTTTGTTTCCCTCGTATCTGTCGAGGACCCCTGGAAAACAAGGAAAGAAGCAATAAACACTTCAATCTCGTTCGGTTTTCCAATAATTTGTTTGCTAAATTATTGCATTATATTTGAATAATTTTAAATTTCAAGTTGAAATTGCTTAGAATCAATATTACATTTTAATTTTACCCACTGTGTCAAGCCTGAAAGCATATTAAGAAAGTGTTTTCAACTAACTTTCCACAGGTAATTCTAAACACCTGTCCTCTGTCCCCGTGTTGAAGGGCAAACAAGCCAGACAACCGTTTTAAGAAACTTGACTTACCCTAATAGTTTGTGACAGCCAGAGTCATCATTGGCCTTTTTGTACTATTTACCAGGTTTAATTGTTTGACGGTTCTTGTTTAAGCCGTGTCACTTCCAATCCTGTTTGTTTCCATAAAACAGAGGCGATTTCCCCTGCGAAACGAGGAATTTACAAGCAGACGCTCTGCTGCAAGTGACCGAGCAAAAATCCAGATGCGGAGCTTCCTACGATGCCTTTTCATGAGTACTTTCACTTCCTCTGCCTCCAGCTGCTTTTAACGTCTCAAACGAAGACCTGATCGCACATTAGCGGGACCTTTGAAGTCTGTCATAAATAAGATCATCAAGGGAAGCCGTACATGTAATCATCTTGGCTCACTTCACCAAGATGAGTCGTTGACTCACGATGACTTATTAGCACTCGCTCGGAGCAGGTAATGGAAGTGTAGCCAGACAGACTCCCACTTTACATGCCATGACTGCTCAACCTTCAAAAATCCCTGCGGCTGAGAGCAGTGGACTCAAGGGAGGGAATGAAACGGTAAGACCGAGAGAGGAACAGCCAGAGGGTAGAGATGAGTTTTTGGAGGGAGTCAGAAGATATAGAAAGATGAAAGACAACGCAATCAATAAGATGTGTAAGATAACAGATTCTGCCCTGGGTATCTCATTAATCGAAAGTTAGGCACATTATGCTGAGTAATACTTTATAACGCTGTGTCACCTGTGTTAATGAAATCTCAGCAAAGGTGAGATAAAAGTAAAACACCACGGAGAATAAAAGTTTCAGTGGATTCAGCAAAATGGGTGACAGAAGGTCGCCTACTGTACTTGAGCAATGGTGTGAGAACAGTGGCAGCTTGTTGCAGTGGGCCGAGACATTTTTTGTACAGTAAAAAAAAGTACAGTACTGATATTTGAACGTTCTCTCAACACATAGTATTAAGCATCTTCTGCCATAAATTCAGATGGAAGATGAAAAACGTTGAAGACCATTCCACAATTTGTCACATAGCAGAGATTGAGTGGTTGTCTTGTCTCTGTTCAACCGTACTTGTCGTACTGTACATACCATACCTCTTGTCGGACTGCAACCAGAAAGAGAAGAACCATTGGGGAAAAGGACAGATATGGCTTTTAACTGATGCTGACGAATAGCTATAAGCCCAGAAATTGGTCAAAAATATATTTTATACACAAAGACACACTGTTTAAATTTATTTGGTTGACATTTTTTTAAATAATTTGTAAAACTGACAATTGTGCTCATTTCAATGTGATCAATCATGCTATGAGATTTACATTAAATGTCTGTGATTTACAAAAAAAATGTCAAAAATTAATACTTAATATTATTGCACTTAAATACTGTTTTTTTTTTTTTTATCTTAAAATAAGGGTTCTGATGCACCCTAGTATTCATTTAATTTAAGCTGATTTGCTGTAGCGACCTCTGACCAGATATGCCAAAGGGTGAGCATTCATTCATCTTCATGGCCGCTTTGTCCCTCTTGGGGTCATGGGGGTGCCGGAGCCTTACCTGGCTACTGATGGGTGAAGGATGGTACATCCTGGACAGGTCACTAGTCAGAGCATGTTTTCTGAAAAAAAAAAAAAGCCAAGTTAATTAAAAAAGAGTCAATACTTTTAATAACTTCTTGTATCTGTTATGAGCCCATACTCAACATTTTTTTATTCAATTTACATATTTAAAAAAATCCAAATATTTATCTTAAAAAATCCTCATCTTATACACAATTTTTTTTTTCTAAACTGAAACTGCACTGTAGTTCGGTCAACTACAACTTCTTTATTCGCGGTTTCGCGTATTCATAGATTTGTTTTCAGTCATGTGATTCTTCCAGTCCGTCACAAGAACTCCTAAAACTCAAGACGTTTGTATAAAATTTTTGCTCCCAAAGGAGGTGCTGCACTGCTGAGGAGTATCTCTGTATAGCGGAGCGCAGCTATGCTCCCTCAAGGGGGAGTGCCCATCCGCGCTCCCTCTCCGCGAGAAAAATGCCCCCTCCTCTGTCCATGCCCCTGCATGGAGAAATGGCATCAGCTGACTCAGAAGCAGTTGGAAAAAAATCCTGATATGCTGAAGAAGATAATGGCAGAGGATAATTATCATCAAGAGCAGGTGTTTATTATTTAACGAAGGAGGAAGAACACGCTCCCGATTTTAAGGCACAGGGAGAAAGAGTGGCACTCCTCATTTGCGTCATAAAGTACGCTCTCACTGCGGTGTAGTCTTCTTTTCTGAATTGAAAAAAAACTATGTTGAGCAATACTCCGATATTCTTTGCTAAAGCATGATCAGAAGTGTTTTTGGTGAGTATGGATCGGTAACAGACATCATTAGGCTGAGGGGTGGGGGATTTTCCTTATCCACGGATTCGTCATATTTGCGGATGCTTCCGGTCCCTAACCTCCACCAATAGGCGGGGGATTACCATATATTATATATATTTTTAATTTATTAACAATTTTGAAGAACTTTTTGTTTCTGTTATGAGTTCATACCCAGTCTTTATATTAATTCAATTTACATCTAATATATAACATTATATATATATATATATATATATATATATATATATATATATATATATATATGTAATTTCTCATCAAAAATCCTCACCTTATCTACAATGTTTTTTTTGGTAAAATGAAACTTCACAGTAGTTTGGCCAACTAATACAATTATGGTGTTTATTTGACTAATACTAATCGTAAACAACATTTTATTTAAGCGATTGTGACTAAAATATATTGACTTTCACTGTTAAAATAAACTCTGGCTTACAGGATAAAACCTGCATGTCACCTTGTCTGGAACATTCCAGTAATGCATCTAAATGACAGCTTTCATTGTTTATGGCAGCTTACAAACAACAATGTTGATTTGTGTATAGCGCCATGCTGTTTTACGCTTTTATTCCATGATTTCCATTTATAAGTGACCCGCACCAATTTAGCAGCTCGTTGGTGGAGAAATGTGAACCTCATCTAACCCTGATAAACGAGTTCCCTGAAAGTTCCCCAGCCGTAGATGAGAACATACACACTTTCCTCAAACAGAGCCATGTTTTTATGAGTTAAGAGCCTGCTGCATAAATAGTCGAGGCAGATGTTGCCCATTAATAAACATTTTTGGTGCGTCGTTGGTCGCTGCCGGGCTCAGTGAAGGATTTTCGCCTGAACCAGCAAACAACATTTGCTGTCACAGCTGTAGACTTCGATATATTGATCCGGATCCAGACACAGTTGTTTTATGGCTCACAGAAGACATGAGCCGCCGCTTTATTGTGCGCCGGATTCCGGCTTTGACATGAATCATCGGGAAGTTGCAGCTCACCTATAAAAATGTTTGCGGCTGTTTAATGCCGGAATCGACTTGTTAGGCTTGTGCTGAGCAATCTATGGAGGGGCGTGTGGATGCATCTTTAAAAAGAGGCTGGGATGACGAAAAGTTGGGAGAGCGTTTCCGTGGATGTGAATCACACAAACCAAACTGAAATTGATCCATCTCAGCATGGTATTTTACTAAGCACTAAAATGCTTGAATGAAGATGGATAGGATTTCCGAGAATCCAATCTGGAGAAGACCGGCTGGTCATACTAGGATTTTTGTTGTTTGTTCCACAAACAATTTAATAGCGACAGACTTCACACGTCCTTGGATCACCTTCAAAAAAGTATATATAATCATATGCAATATATATATATATATATATATATATATATATATATATATATATATATATATAATACAGGTATTTATTCAGGTCTTTCAGATTTGCCCCTAGACAACGTATTGGGTCACTTTGGCCTTTGACCTCCCTCTTCTCCAACTAATCGATATATCACAAAGCACGGTCCAATCAAGGTGAAATACACAAGACACGCCTCCTAATAACATTTTTGCTGCCATAAATGTAAAGATTAATGATAACAAATGACCAAGCCATCCCTATGTATACCCCGGCTTCTCCCCCAATGCATGAAATTTCAGGCTAGCTGTGGCTTGTCTTCAGGTTCATTACCTCCACACACAAGCGTGGGGGTTTCAATCATTCCACCCCAAAATATCACCCCCCCGCAACGGTCTCCGAAGCCACACGAGCGCACACAAAAACACATGGACGACACCTACTCCTCTCATAATGAAAACATAGGTTAGGCACACATTAATCAATGCAGACACCAAGTTCTATGAAATCTAAATGGGGTAAACATCCCTTGAGCATTCATTACTGGTTTGTCAGGCTCCAGAAATAATATAAAATATATATAAAAAAAAACTGAAATACATTAGTCTATTGATTGTAATACAGGTTTTTATAGATGCCAGCCTTTAAAAGGAAAACGATTGGTTCAAGCCTTATGCATTAAAAATTAACCATGACTTTAAAGGGGTTTACAACAAGATATACAAGTGAAATGAGCCAACGTGTTTAACATGTTCATGAGGGCGTTTAGGGTCAAAGCATGAATGTAGATTACATACATGTGCATGTACTGTATTAATGAAAAGCGTGTGGCTGTAAAATAGTCATGTTTATTTCTTAGCATCACTTTATTGTTTGGCTGATTTTAGAAGGTTTTTTGACCTTTTTGACAGAACTGTGGGTTGTTTGAAAAGTTATACTCTCCAACCATATATAGGCCAAGGACTAGTTTAATGTCTGACGATATTTTAGCCGACTAGCCTGGATGAGACTGAAGTGACGGTTTAATTTTTAAAGAACTTACCGTGTCAATCAACTTTATTTTTTGGAATTTTCATTCTCTGTAATGGTACGGTTACAAATCCAACTGACAACATTCGATCAGGAGGCATTGGCAGAATCTTCAAGATTTAATTTTGCCAAATCTTTTTGAAAATCGTTGGCGTGGTCATGAATGGAGATGATGGTAGTCAGGTGGTCATCAGGCGCTGCGGAATGGCTCTTTTTTTTAATAAACCCCCAGGCTACCAGGCGATTGGTGGTCAGTAGCAAATGATATTGTCCATAGACATTTACACATCATCCAATCAGAGCTGCTGCCGGCCGGAGATTCAGCTGCTAACTCCCTGTTGCCTGATTGTGTAATGACAGCATCCTCGCCTGTCACTGGACTCCCACAGAGCGACCTTTAAAATGGGCCCATCTTTTAGAGAAAAATAATCTGGTAACTGTAAAATTTTAACTTCTTAAAACAGACCATTTCAGGTGTAAAAATGCAACTCTAGATTCAGAAATTAACCAAACAGAAACATTTAAAGCCTTCTTTGCTGGCCCAGTACCAAATGACCCATGAGTCGGTAGCGTTCCGCCGCCTGGAGGACCACTGCTTTAAGTGATGGGGCTTACATTTATTAGTTGAAAAACCGCAGTGCTGTGCTATTGAAAGCTGAAAAGCATGTATGTAAATCAGAAACCTAATCTGGAAAGCTTCTATTGGGCTCTTTGGACCTCAGTACGTCAGAATTCCAAGGAAAGGAAAGAAGGCTGCTCTCCAAAAACATCATACTCTTGTACATCATGGCTCTAATTCCAGATTCAATTTTTTTTTAAATTGGTCTTAAAAGTAAAAAAATGATTTAAAAAAAAGGAAAAGAAATTAAAGTATGCAGACTCCCTACTCATATTTCAAACACATCTAATATTTTCTGATTCATGACAATACAAAACAGTTCTTTTTTCTACTCTGTTTGACACCAATTGTTTTGTTTATCAGTGGATTTGACACCACATTGTTTGAATATGTTAAATGAATGTGAAGCGCTGTGGTGAATCATTAATTGAATTGTAAAATGTTGCAAAAAAGATCCAAAAAATTGAATACATTTTTAGCAGAACATTCTGTTTATCGAATTCTTCTAATTATATTTTTGTAGAAATGTATATTAGTTCTCTGTTTTAGTTTTACACTTGTAAAGGAAATAGCTTATTGCACCAAATGGACATGAGTTATTGGTAATATAACACAGTTTAAATATGCATGGTATGATTCAAAAGGATGATAAAACCCTATTAGGAGTTTAAAAAAAAACTTATTGCTGGTGATTAAACTTTTCTTTTACAGACAAAGTATGTTTGTTTTGGAAAAATATGTTACGTTTCTGAATTTTAATGCAGATCAAACAAAGATCATTACATTAGTAGGAGGGAATTTATTTGTTTTAATCTTTCTGGTCAGAGCTTAAGTATGTATTATATTGATTATATATTTTTTAGAAATAAAAAGGGTTACTTTTTGCAACTTTAAAAGGGTAATCTATCTGAGTTATTTGAAGCTGGTCCACTTTAGAGTCTATTGTGAAAGCAATCCAATCCATCTAAAGTACAGTGTAAAATTTTCATCATTTGCCTCCTAACTAAGAATCACCTGCCATTATAATTTTCAGATTTAACACTTAAACCTATGACAGTTATAGTTAAATAAAGCTTTGTGAAGGACCCAAAAAACACTACTTGGCGGCATAAAAGAAAACATAATCAGTAAATAAGCATGCCAAAAAGAACAAAAGACAAACTAAATGGAGCGTGGGAGGGAGAGAAATAAAAAGAGAGAAAAAAGTATATAAAAAACTCCTAACCGTGATGTGGTACAGACAGGATCTGACTGTGACAAACAGAAAACCACTCATTAAACTAAGGCTGAGGACTAATTACAAAAAACAGTAACAGCTGAGTAATGGTGAAAAACTCGAACCTGGTGTGCTGAGTCAGAGTGGAAGACCTGAACATAACTGAACACAAAGTAGAGAAAAGCTAAAAAAAAATACCTATGCTCACATATAGTTCAAAACAAAAAAAGTAAGTAAAAAAAATGTATATTACCTAAATACAGCCAATTCTTTTGACTGTATTAATTTGTCACCATTGAAACAAAATAATAAACTTGTAAATAAAGCATCACTCACCACGTGAAGAAAGCACTTATCACTGCTGCCAGCAGTCATTAGAAGAAGACGTGAGAGACGGTAATGGCCGCCCTTTACTGTGGTGCAAATTACCTCCAAAAGTCGCATGTCAGGCATATGTGACTGTTGACTTGTGAATACATAGCCAGTGATCAACATTGTTTAAGAGGCTCATTTACATATACATGCAACATTAATTCTATGCAAATGAGAATGTAGGACCTGAACATGTGACTTTCTATGCAGCTCAATGGTAAAAGTGACAGTAAAGTTATACAGGCAAATTCTTTAGTTTTTAAAAGGACAGATAGATGAAAATGTCTTTATATTTTTCTTTTTCATTTAAGTATCATAAATGTTTATTTTGAGTGCTTTAAATTAATTTTGTATTCACGTTTGTCTACTTTGGTTAATAAGAGTTAAGTTTGCTTACTTTCTCTAACTTAATTAGAATTAAGTTGTATGTAGCATTGCTCAGCTAGCATGTAGCCTTCGTGTTAGCATTAGGCCTTTTTAAAGTTTCCTCAAACCATATTTAACTAAAGTCCCACTCAGACTTTATATTTTTTCTGTGGTAAAATCTTTCCAGTGGTCCTTTGAATATGATTATGTAGTTTTATGCCCCCCAAAAATGTGTGTTAATGGGTAAAAAAATGTGATTAACCAGTATCATTTAGCCTTGTTTTAGTTTGGTTTTATTTTTCATATACTTTTAGCTCTATTACAGCTTGTTATTTTTGTTTACCTAATTTTGTATCATTATTAACATTGCTAAACGCTGTTTACATCGTTCTAGCAATCTCACAATTGTTGAATTTCTTGAGCAATTAACATTTTTGTTTAGCCAAATCTAGCTAAATCTTACATTTTTAAGCACTTTTAACGTCTGCAGGGCCATTTTGGTATGGTTGATGATGTGGTAGATATTTGCCTTTTTTTTTTTTTTTTGCTTTCTAACAGCCAGCTAGGCAGCTAACTGCATTTTGTTTTCATATATTTATTCTCAGTAGTGTGTTGTTAAGCATAAATATACTAAAATATTTATAAAATTGTTTTATTTATTATTTATTCAATTGTAGTTTTGCACAACTTTTTGGCATATATGGGAAAGAGGATTTAACTGGTAAAAATTAAAAATCAAATGCATTGTCAAACTGAAAATGCATTTTACTAATAATAAAAATACACACAAACAGACCTATAAATTCCTTTTTGCTCCTCAGTGTAAAATAAATTAGATTCAAACTGAGGTCCCTATAATTTCATGCTTTATAGGTGTGGTGAAACGAAGCGATGGCTATTCTCTGCACCAACATGAACATAAAGTCTAATAACATCTGGGTATCATCAATAATTCATCTTCAGAATGGACTCAGACAAACTGCACTCACACCTGCAGTCCCTGACTGATTTCTGCATCCATTTCATGCTCTGTAAGGAGGCAGTCTGGGAAAAGAGGAAACAGCAGGCTCAGCAAAAATAGTTGAGAATGACACCTTCCTTCCCCTTCCGTCATGTATCCCTCATCCTGTGCAAAAGCTTCCGGAGAAACCTGGAAGACACATGGTGACAGCCGTGCTCACAGAAAGATGATAACAAGGTGGGATGCATAACACATGAGAGAGATCGACATGTCATTACAGGCGGGACGAACGGGCTTCATCAAGCACGCCACTAATTTATTTGGGATGGCACGTTTGCACACACTTTGATTTCAATGAATAATTTCTCACATTTTTCTCTCAGATAAAATACATAAACTGCAGTTTTTTTTTTTTTTTTTTGGATTATTCCATCTAAAGCCCCACTTCAATTTTTTTATCTGTTCTTAGTGGTCTTTAGTCATGATTATCCCATCTTTAGCCAAAATAAAAATATATATATCGTTTATTAGGGCATACTCTCTGCAGTAGTTCATTAGAAATTTGCGTCTAAATTGTGGGCGGGACTGTTGGGGCGGAGCAAGCCCGCTTCCCCTCCCTTTTGCTGAGAGCTCTCTGTTTACATGCTGTCCTGCTAGCCTAGATGCTAGCACAGACGAGGAAAACAAAGACGTACATAGGCTATCCGAATTCCCACCCCAATCCATAACTACGTAAAAGCTATATATTGCGTGACTACATAGTTTGCTGGATTTTACAAGCAATTCGGACACCATGCTCACTTCTTTTCTTTCGTTTTTCTAAACATGATATGACATCACAGATTTCACAAAGTGAAAATTTAATCACTGCAAATATTTTATGTGTATTTGTCTCTGTTGTGTTGTGATGATAAAAATGTAGATGGTTTAAAATAAATTACATTGAAACACATTTTATTTTTTGCAAAAATGTTTCAGCCGCAATACATTGTAGTCTATATTCACAAATGTAGTGAGCATCGATGCACGCTAGTTTTTCACAAAGACTTCGGGTAAATTTCTAGTGCACTTGATTTTGGAAATGTATATTCGGACAGCACCATGAAAGGGTGATCAAACTATATAGTGCACTATGTAGTGTGTAGGGAAAGAGTTTGGACATAGCCATAGATTTAGTCATCTACAAATGCATGCATTAGGATGGGGGCGGAGCAGGGAGCTTGTACCCCACCCATTGTATTTTCTGTTTCACAAATACACTCCTTTTTCCAACTGCAATTTTTTCTTCTTTTATTGGTTCATTTGAATTAAAAATACTCAGATATGCAATTTTAAGGTTAATTTTCAAAATAGATGTCATCCGTCATCAGAAAAATGCCATAAGAACATGCTAAAAACACCCCCAAAAAAGTTTTAAGCAATTTAAGAAAGTTGTCAGAAATAGCATTTTTCTAAAGTCAAAGTTTATCACATTTAATGGCTTTTTGATGCCCTACATTTTTAAATAAAGTTTGGGTGTTTTTGAATAATGAAAACTATTTATTTTTTGTTAAGGTGAACATGTTTAGGCTTCATTTTTTTCTTTTTAAGACCTGTGCATCGCTGCTGTAAAGGAAAAAGCTTTGGAGGAGGGTTTCCTGTTTGTAAGCTACAGTATTCCCATGCTAGCATCTTCTGGAGCTTCCCAGGAGTCCACAGGGATAATGCACGGGAACTGTGGGGAAAACAAATCTGCTGAGCTATTAAAAGTGCTTATAGCGAGCCAGAGGAGTGGGGCGCACATTGGTTTTCTCAGCATGCCTGTTAGCTAATAAAAATGCTTACATACAATCAGAGAAATACACAGGAGCAATCGATGTTTTATGCAACAACTCACACTGGGTTTGCGGTAGAAAAGGCAGAGAATCGGAAAAAAAATAAGGATTGCATTAATCTTGCGTGGTGATTGCAACAATTATGTCATCCATCCACAGACAGACACAGAGAAGCAGAGATCGGCTAAATAATTCTTGGCTTGCGCTGTTGTTTTGACATCCAAAACCTCAGGAAAATAATTAGGGAGGTGGTGGTGAGAAAGTGCCACCAAATGTAAATCCTGCACGCTCTGGCCCGGCCTCAACCTCTTCCCCGCGTGGGCTCGGGCGCTCTGCGCCGCGTCACCGTCCACATTCTCCTCTCCCTGCCCAATGTTCCATGACAACAAGGTGATTCGGACAGCAGAGGTTAGGCTGAACAGCTGCTTCCTGGGTTGAGAATTCCAGGCATTGAGGACCATCTGTCTATATGTTCACTGATGTATACGGGAGCCATCTATCAGGCTGCTAGCTCTGCAGCTGCCGGGGCCGTCACAGCCCCAGACTGCCACCCGCCTGCCCGCTTCCCTGCCCGCCCGCCCGCCTGCCTTCCTTCTCCCAGCCTCGGCCCCAACACAATGAGAGCTCCTTCTTCACTTTGTGTCACACAGAATGGGCTGATTTGATTAAGTCCCGGGCTCTCATTATGTTAGGTAGGGGTGTAGAATTTCAATGATAATCCATAATGCATGACCAGGGGTTTTGTTGCCATGGCGACATAAATTCAAGGTTACCAGCTCAGACGCATAATTGGGTGCGCATTGAGCGCTGAAGAGGTGCTGTTAAAATTCCCCTCATGAAAGTGGAGCATCAATCATGCTGTCGCAGATTGCAAAGTACTCATAATCAGATGAAATGCCTGGCAGAGACAGAACGTCACAACACGACGAGGCTTCCTACTCTTTGAAAACTAATCCAGCATTTTGAATTGGACTGGGAAACAACTTGTTTTTTTTTATTATTTTGCTTATTGTTTTTATTCTCTCAGCACAAAAGAGCCCTCCTCTCTGTCTTTTTTTTTCTTTTTTAGCCAGTTAGTTGGTCTTAGTTCATTTGGCCCTTATCTTGGTCTCCCAGGCACCATATACCCCGAGTCTGTGTTGCTCCCCTGAAATGATGGAAATCAATTCTCACAAGAGATCAGGACCACTATGACAAGCTGAGCCTCCAGCTCCGGGCTCATCAGGCCCATTTGAACGGCAGACAAAAGAAAAGATTTCTGCCCCTCGTGTCTCCTGCTGAAATCCCGTGGAAAGGAAAAAAAGAAAAAAAAAGAAAAAATCTGCTTTCTCCAGCCTCCACCACAGCTCTTTTATTGATGCTCCTTGTTTTTAAGGGCGGCTGGGAAGGAAGGAGAAGGAGGGGGGGTGTCGACAAGGGGATGTGGTTGCTTGGAGGCGTGTGCAGGATGGGTAGGGTGTTGGCCCCTTTGGAAAAAAAAAACAAAAAAAAACATAATTTTCCCCTCCTCTCCTCTTGATTTTTAGATTTTATTTGAAAATCTGCATCACTAACTCCCCAAAAATGATCAAATTGTAATAATTAAATGACATAAAGTGACATTTATATGAAAAAATAATCAGAAATTACAATTTTAACGTTATTTTTGGATTCACACCTCCCATTTTTCTCCCCGTCTTGAAGTTGGCAGGCAATATCATTTCAATCATGTGTGCTCTATCCTGAAATACCCCCTCGTTAATCAATAGGGAGCTGCTATAATTCTCCTATGGTTAATAACCATAAATCAAATGAGATTCATAAACCATTAAGATGGTGCTTATTATCTCTTAGACTAGGTAGTTCAGATATTCATGGCCTGGAGGCACTTGCCTTCAGCCCAATAATCTGCTCCATCTCTGCAATATTTCCTCTTTTTATCACATGAATTATGTTTTGTGTCATAATTTACCAGGAGATTTCTCATCACAGGAGTCACTGATTGTGCCGGATTCACCCCCCCTCATCCCCCGGCCCTGCCCACATGCCACACCGCCTCGCACCCAGCTGGGGTTTCTTCAGATCCACTTCCATCACTGATAAGCAGGAACTGCAGTGACGCATTCTGCCATGTGTCATGGGGAACTTTAGGTCCAAAAACTGATGCAGGTGAACGTTTCTACATCTGGTTAAAGATCTGAAGGCCATGTCGCACAGCCACTAATATTTATTTAAGGATCCCCATTAGTCTTAACCAAAGGAAAGACTACTCTAGATTTGTTGATGGGACAGAAAATATTTGCCAAACTTCAGATATCTGCCTAAAATGTGCTGTCGCTGGACTTCTGCAACCTATCGCCAAAAATGGGTCGCAGGATCTCACAATGTCTGGACCCTTCAACATATCGCAACACTTTTGACATATCGAATCTGTTTGAAATATTGTAACTCTTGAAAATATCTTAAACTCTTTGACATATCATTCCTCTTTGAGATATCGTTAACTCTGACATTTTGTAACCCTTCGACATATTGTAACTCTTCGACATTTGGTGACTCTTTGAAATATTGTAACCCTTCGATATTTCATAACCCTTCAATATATGTCATATTGTAATTCATTGACATATTAAAACTCTTCAACACATCTTAACTCTTTGATATATCGTTATCACTTTACATTATAACTCTTTAACATATCTTAACGCTTTGACATATCTGAACTCTGACTTATTGTAGCTCTTTGACTTATTGTAGCTCTTTGACATATCGTTAAATCTTTGACCTATTGCAACCCTTCGACATAACTCCTTGACATATTGTAGATCTTACATATATCATTAATTTTTTACATATCGTAACTCTTTGACATATTGTAACTCTAAAACATCATTAAGACTCTGACATATCGTAACTCTTTGACTTATTGTAACTCTTTGATATATCGCAACTCTGATACACCATAACTCTTTGACATACCCTTAACTCTGACACACTGTAACTCTTTGACATACCCTTAACTCTGACACACTGTAACTCTTTGACATACCCTTAACTCTGACATATCGTAACTCTTTGACATACCCTTAACTCTGACACACTGTAACTCTTTGACATACCCTTAACTCTGACATATCGTAACTCTTTGACATATTGCAACTCTTTGATATATCGCAACTCTGACACACCATAACTCTTTGACATACCCTTAACTCTGACACACTGTAACTCTTTGACATACCCTTAACTCTGACATATCGTAACTCTTTGACATACCCTTAACTCTGACATATCATAACTCTTTGACATATTGTAACTCTTTGACATACCCTTGACTCTGACATATCGGAACTCTTCAACATATCATAACTCTTTGGCATATTGTAACACTTTGACATATCATAGCTCTTTGACATATCGTTAACTCTTTGATGTATCGTAACTCTTTAACATCATTAACACTTTGACACTTTAGAACTCTTTGACATATTGCTAACTATTTGTATATGCTAGTGTGTTCATTAAAGCAAAACATTTGACTATAGTTCATCTTGACATAAATGACTGAGACAACTTAGTGGTTATTTTGTGAACTGCAATTACTTTGGTTTTCATTGCTCTTCAGTCAGGAAGTCAAAGGCAAACTTTTGTTAGTCAACACAAGAACTGAAAATAATTCATCTTAGGCTGGTAGTTTCTCCACCACAAGCTCCAGGTGGAGTTTTTTACTTACAAAACTCTGTTTTTGAAACACAAAATGCCAGTACCAATAAACTGATATGTAGTAACTCATGTTTTCATGTTTTAACATGAAAGTCTTTTGTCTGAAGTTTAGAGGAATTTCACAAAATACCTTCAGACTTTAATCTCACTGAATTAAAAAAGAAAAAAAGTTTTTGCAGAAGGAGGCGCACTTCCTGCAAGCGCATGAGGTATGGATGCAACGTACTTCTCTATTTTTTTATTTTTCAAGATACCAGCGAAACACAAATGGGAGTTTGTGCAGCGCTCAAGCGTCAAATTAAGACTCTTCAAGAAGACGTCTGCGCACGCCCATCACAACCAACCTTCAAAGACGGCGTGCAACTACAGAAGCCATTTATTTCAGAGTACAAAAGGAAACACTGTATTAAGAAGTAGTCTTTTACAAAAAAAGTGGGGAGACAGACATCCTCTTTATAAGTCCACCCCCCTCCAAATAATGCATTTGCTGCCTATAGTTCCAACGTTGCTTTCCTTTAAAGTGACTTGACAAGGTCTTTACAGATTTTAAATCAAATTTTTAACGATCCCCGTCAATTCTTTTTTTTTTTTTTTTTTCTTTTTGCTCTGCTGGAGTTTGAGTTGTGGCTCCTCCAAGCAGTCAATCTGAACTAAAACGCTACTGCAAAAACAGGTAACCTAAAAAAAAGGGAAAAATAACTAGAAAGGAATTAAAGAATCTGTCCATGCATTTACTTAACAAGAAAACTGATATAAAAATTTCGAAACAAGGAGTTCATGCAGGCATCAACAAATTAAAAAAAGCTAACAGTTTGATAGAACTAGTTAAACTAAATGTTATATAAAGTCCAAAAATATGTGTTTTTGCTAGTTCTAACCAAATAGTTTTTAATTCATTTTTTTATTTTTTTAGTTTATTTGTACCTAATTGTAGTTTATTTTTGATTAAAGTGGTTAAAAAGACAAAAAATAAGTGACTAATTTTAGAACAAGATAAAAAGACAATCTTTCTGCTATTTGGGTATCTTAATGAATCCCCATAAAATCTAAAACTATATTTAGAAGATTTTCTTTTCCAAAATAATCTTCACAAATGTTAGTCTGACATTTATTAAACTTCAAAAAGATATAATTAAAATTGAACCAAATAATACAGTAAAACTTGAGTTTTTTGAGATTAAATCCAATTTTTGTGATTATCAGGAGTATGGAACAAAATCATTGTATTATTATTTTTTTCTTATTTCTAGATCCTATTTCCTAATAAGAAAAGTTTTTTCTTCAACTGTGCTGATTTTTAGAAAATCTTTGAAAGGTCTAGATTAGGAGTCTGGATCCTGAGGTTCAGAGTGTGACCCCATGACCCCTCCTTTGTGGCTCTCTGGTTGAATAACAATAAAATATTCTACATTTTTAAAATGAAGGTTTTTTCTTTTTTTAACCACAAGGCACATCAAGCAAAATTAATTAGTTGGATATGTCAAACTTTATTCCACCCTTTCACTAACAGTTGAAGTCCATATCATTCTGTGAGGCTCCTGACTACACTACCCATAATCCTCTAACAATCCATCACATAGTGTGGCTTCTTAGTTTACTGAAGTCAAAATTAAAAAAAAAAAATCATTCAGTAAGCACAACCAGAATTAAGGCAGACTAGATTTTTAAGGTGGATCTGCTATTTTTGAGGATTTTAAATGCAAATTATGGTCTAGAAATCCATTAAGAGTCACTTAATTAGCTCTGATTTAATCCTAGTTTGTTAGATTTACAAATTTCTGACTGCGGTGTTCCAACAATAATTTAATTGTATATTATTGTTTTGTTTTTTTTAAATTACCAATACAATACTACTCCACTTTCTACATTGAGGTTATCTTGTGTCGTACAGGAAGTCTGTTATTTTGAAAGGAAGTGATGTAAAACCCTGTCAAAAGTTATAAGCTATTTCATGTAAAAACAAAAAAACTCTATTTATGTTCATGTTGTATGCACACAAAAAAATAATAAAAGGAACAAAAACACAAATCTTATTTTTCAAATGGGTGAAATAAGACTTTGTGGCTCCTATTGGGTTGTAGTCAGTGAGAAAAAAAACAAAATGGCTTTTTCAGTGTTGAAGGATACATAAACAACACAAAAACATAAATAGTCAAATAGTTTGTATTTTACTATTTTAGATTTCATCCCATCCTATTTCTTCCACCTTTAAAAGAAAGCAAAACAAAAAACAAGTGTCATGAAGATAACATCACCGTCTGACAGATATAAGGAATGATTTTTTCTTTACTGGTTACACTTCCAGAGCGGCCCCTGCCTGACACCACCGCTCTGATTCTCTAAATGAGTTCCTTATGAATTCAGAGCAGCTGTCAAACTTCATCATAACTTAAAGTACACGCAGGGACTGACTTTTTATGCTGGGCTGTAAGTCTTTCAGATTCTGTGCGTTTTTTGATCAGGCTCTTCTCTATGTGTGTGTGTGGAGAAGAGACTGAGTCCGAAAGGAAGGAAGGAAGAGATTCCCCTTTTTTTATTCCGTCCTCCATATGAACTCTCGGTTCTATCCCATATGGTATGTTCATCCATTTGTCTTGTACAGACAATGAATAGGTTCAGTTTGCGGTGGCCTTACATGAACTTACGTTTATGAACAAAAAATGAACTGGTGAAATTAGACAAACACAAAATCTCACCATGTATTTAGTTTCTATTTTAAAGATCTTATTACATCTTAAATAAGAACAAACTAACTTCATATAGCAACTTTTCAGTAAGATTTTATGACTTGTTTTAAGACAATACATCTTAAATATCTAGTTGAGACATTTGATCTTAAATAAAAAGTTTTTTTTTAGCTTAAATACAATTTTAAAGAAATAATTGCAATTGCTAATGGTGAATGTGGAACAAGAAAGTTTAATTTGACTCCTTTGTATTATGGAACTGGACTGAGTGACCTCCTCCCCCCTAATGCTCCAAACAGGAAGTACCCGCTCGTTCCAAAACCCAAAACCTCATAGACCTCAAGAAAAAAGAACAGCCTTTACTCGGTCATTCTATTTGTTAGAACAACCATTATCGCACTGCTACCCTTTATAACTTCTTGAAAATCATAATTTTTTTTTTTAATTATATTTTTTGTGTAGCGCAAGTTGTTCAAGTAATAAACGGACCAATTAGATACCCTAATAAAAGCATATGGTCTTGTGTCGAACGTTCGAAAGATTCCTCTAAGTCTGCTATCAATATGGGTGTGGACTCACTCCTGATTGGTGTATGAAAGGCCTATAGCTGGAGTGGGACTATAACATTAAAACTGTCTTGCCAATCTTGTTTGATTAGGATGATTATGCTCTAGAAATAACGCCGGGTTCCCACCGAACGCAGAGGCACCGCGGAGGAAACTGCAGAGGCGCTGCGGAGGTGCCACAAAGCAGCGTGGAATGGAGGCACTTTCCATTTGTTGACCTATGGTGTAGTTCACACTAGATGTGAAGCGCAACGGTCCTCCACAGTCGGCACACGCAGTGCAGCGATCCTTTTAGCGTCTAGTCTATTTTTTGAGAGCTGCGAGCGATCCGCGTCAATCCTGGCGGCAAGTTACGCCAAAACACAACAGAAAATCAAGTCAATTTTCAAAATATAACAATTTTTTGCAATAAAACACAGTGATTGACACATGCAATCATATTTTTGCATCCAAAATGAGTGTAGAGATGAAAATAAACACAAAAAAATTAAACTACATAGCGCGCGGGAGGAGGGGTGTGTGTCTAAAACCACAATCAGTGATAGAGAGGCAGAGAATAGTTAGCAACAAGTCAAGGTGGCCGATGTCAAATGAATTGTAGAAGCTCTAAATGACTCTTGCTGAGCAGAAGCGCTCGTCGACCCCTGCGAAAAAACACGCATCTATTGTGAACTGGAAGTAAAGCGGATTCCGCGCGGATTTCCCTTTACGACGCTTCCACATGCGGTGTGAACCCGGCGTAAGGATAATTGTACTGTTGAAGCACTTAAAATATGATTGTGGGGAAAAGTGTAAGAATATACCAACTTTAAAGAAATAGAAGTCTTTGTTTGAGTAACACACCCCTATGTCAAGACAAAATATTACCAATTACAAAAGAGCAACACATCACAACTTATTTTAAGAAATTTTACCAAGAAGTATTTAATTAGTTCAAGTGAGTAACATCGTCTTCTATATATTTTTTTTCCTTTGTATTTAAACAACTGAAAAAGAAGTGCAGTTGTAGAATCTAAAGCAATGCCTGACAGATGTAAAAAAGGGAGAAAAGGAGCAAAAGAGAAGGTATGCACAGGCCAAGCCTGCAGAGTGTCAACAAAGCCGTGCAAAGGCCTGTCACTCGTGGTCACTCCGCTCCCTGCTTGGCGACTGGAGAGGAATGTGCTGGTCATTCACCGCCTCCAATGGGCTGTGCTCCTTTGCCCCTTGCGCTCTTTGCTAGACCATTGTGAGGGCAGGAACATTGTTCAGGATGCCTCTTTGTCCCTTTGGGTGTTTAGAGGTTCCTTTTCAGGACATACGCCGGGACCCCCGATATGCAGTCAGACCGCCGCTGCTCCCCAAACAGCTGTCTGGGATCAAGCTGAAGTCACGCTAAGCTGGCTCCCATTTGGCTCAAAGCTTTCCAGATGTTTATCCTTCAGAATTAGACCGCTTGTAAGGTAGATGTGGGGTGAATGATAATGCAGACGTTTTTGGGGGTTTTTTTTCTTAGGGTCTTAGGCTGAGATGACCCGACGTGAAGGTCTCTGGGTTTGATTGAATTCATCTCAGACGCTGTAAAAAAAAAAAAAAAAAAAACCTTCCCACTGCTTTACGGATGACATCTCCAGCGAGCAAAACGTAGCCTCCCCCTATTGTACCATTTACAATGTCAAGGTTGCAGGGTCAGTGTCTTTGGCTTAGTTAAATTGGCATGTTCCATTTTTTTCCCCCCTCGCCGATGGATTACCGACTTCGATGTTTAGTGTCACTTTCGTCGGAGGAGATAGGGAATAATACGAGGACAAGCTAAGGATTTAGGGCCAACGCACACAATTGAAGCATCTCAATAGATAGCCAAACACAGTGTGGCGGGGATTTGCATAACCTGGTCGGAGGCAGATAGGATAGAAAAACACTCTTTTGGACCTGACGGTCTGAAGGATCATTTGAGTGATTTATGCAGGAAATTGTATTTGCGGAGTAAGGGAGATAATTTAATAGAGCAAGGCCTGGCCTAGTCCTTAAGAACAGGGGGGGGGGGGGGGGCACTTTGGTGAAAAATGATACAGCTTGCCATCAGAAAGGGGGGGGTGATAAAGAAGGCCAATATTTACTGTGGATCTTTGCTGCTTCTATTTCCTGCCTTAGTCTTCCTGTTATCTCGTCAGGTTTCCGGAAAATGAGCAAACATATGATATGCATACGTATAAATATTTAATATATGCAAATACGGTCCGTTTCATTTCCTTTATGCAAATGGGGTGTCATTAGTATTTGCAAAACCGATGAGGAATCACAAGCCTTCCACCATGGTTTGGAATAATTACCAAAAATCTGGATGGACGTTCCTATTCTTTGACAGTCTCTTATTTTGAAAGAAAATCTCCAGTGTGGCCTCTAGAAAGCCTTATCAGTAACAACATTAGTGGAGCTGAGTTGTGTTACAAAGGCTGACCTCCCCTCACACTGCAACATAAACAAAACGAATGAAACGGAAGGAGAGTGTGTGTGTTTGTGTGTGTGTGCTGGACCCTCTCTAAGTGAATTGCCAGTGTTAACTACATGTGAACACGTGTGAAGAGCCGCATAAAAATATATCCTCAGTCCAGTAACTGATATAATTTGGCTAAGTACTTGGCTCCACCTCATTAGCCTGAGCCGGAGCGGTGTCCTTGCATCAACCCGCCGCGCGCCTCTTTGCATGCATCTGCACATGCGGGGCCATTCCTGATGTTTTAAGTACGGAAAGAGAGTCGGCCCCGGTTAATGTTGCATGCCAGCAGAGTAAGGGTCTCATTCTCTCTCTTTTTTTTTCTTCAGCAGGTCTGTTAATGTTTATAGTCAGGAGGCCCAGGGGGCTCCAAACCCCTCGGACACAAAGAGCCTCTGTGTGCTGACGAGGTCACATCTGTCCAATGACTCTGTGCGCATACAGGGCGCGCTCTATGGGCCGTCAGCCGGGCCTGCTGCAACTGCCCCCTCCTTCTACTTCCATAACCCCCGCTCTGTGTGCTGCTGCTACGGTCAGCAGGCTTGACATTTCGCCATGTGAAGCTCAGCGTCACGGCGTCTCATTCTCCCCGGAAAGACTTTAAGAACTGGGGTCATGGTATTGCGTTGACGTGACCGATGTCCGGTAAAAAGAGGCACCGTCATAGGGACGCTGTCCACAGAAGACTTTAATTCTGATCTAATGGTCTTATCATCTCTATGTCTGAGTGAATGGTGCATGATTCAAAACACACACACAAAAAAAAATGTTATTCAATGATGGTCCTTCTGCTACACTCACATCAGGCTTGACAACGTTCAAGCGACTATTTTCCTTAAAAAGTCTGTGCACACTTGCAATAAAGCGTATTTCAGGCTTCAAGGCTCAAAGCAATCAGGTTCAAACATTAAAACACCAGATTTTAAGTCTGTTTTTGGACTCTATGTACAAAACACTCAGCCATTGACCGTGAGTTGAAAGTTAAACCAGGTCAAACTTTGACCAATTGTGAACTTGGATTTGGTATTGACGTATGGGTAGCGTCCTTTTGAATTCATATAGGGGCCAAACGTTTGAAGGTGATCATGAAATTTTTGTTCATATTTATGTTTTTTCCCCAACTGGAATTATGGCATAAAGTCTTTCATATGTCAGAATAAGCTGTGAAAGAAAAATCTCACAAGATTTAGGAGATTTTGCCTCAAACTTCATCCAACTGTAGGTCCTTGCACTACTATCGGATAAATGGCAAATGGCGCATACTTCCAAAGCCCTTTACTACCTTCTTAGAAGCCCTAAAGTGTTTTATAGTCACAGTCACCCTTTCCCGCAGTGATGGCCGCTCCACTGTCGAACAGTGACGCCAACCAATGACCACCAGGAGCAATGGGGGGTTCAGTTTCTTTGTCAAGGACACTTTAGCCTAATTTCCACTGAACAGTCCGGTACAGTCCGTTCTGAACCGATTCGGTCTTAAAACTGAATCGCTAGCTTAACGCTCTTTTGGTGCTTTCTAATGTTGTTTCTGCCAATCATTGCGTGGCTCCGTCCCAACCATCCCGTGCCCTTTTACTATGGACCTTTCTATGGACCTACAGCCAATCGGGGCCCTCAAGAGGTATGGGTTGGTACTGTTTAATGAGTCAATTTTACAATGGAAACGCTCAAAATGGTTTTCCAGACTGGACAGGAAATGAGGCTTTTGACACACGGGCGGGAAAGGCAGGAACCTAACCTGCAATCTATCAATCAGATGTTGACCCCTCTAACTCTGCACCATGGCTGTCCCATGTAGCAACAAGCCAGTGTGAACACCATATGCCAGGGGTGTCAAACTCCAGGCCTCGAGGGCCGGCCCCCTGCTGTTTTTCCAGAAATCCTGCCTTATCTGCTGCTGATTATCTGGATTAGATGGGTTTAGCCCAGGGGTATTCAAATCCAGGCCTCGAGGGCCGGTGTCCTACATGTTTTCCAACCAACCTTCCATTGAAGCTCCTTATTGGCTGCTAATTTCCAGGATCAGGTATGTTTAGCCAATAAGGAGCTTCAATGGAAGGTTGGTTGGAAAACATGTAGGACACCGGCCCTCGAGGCCTGGATTTGAATACCCCTGGTTTAGCCAATAAGGAGCTGCAATGATCCTGTAGGTTGGTTGGAAAATATGACAGGACACTGGCCCTCGAGGCCTGGAGTTTGACACCCCTGCCACGTGCTATAGGAACCAAATTTCCTGTGTATACATGGATTTGTTGAAAAATACAAAAACACTCAGACTGAAACTCTTTGGTGTGAGTGACCCAAACACATTCTTGTTCTTTTTTGTACCTCAAACAAATAGAAACACACCTCAGCAACATCAACACACAACACAATGATTCTAAATGTATACTCTGTACCGGGCTCCAACGGTGCCAATCAGATAGTGTGTGCAAGCAAGTCGGTTACGCAATAAATGGTTGGGTCCGGTCGGGGTGGGAGGAGGGGAAACGATGTCTATCCGCTGAATCCCAGCTTGACTTGATACTGAGATATCAATGAGCGCCATTGTTTGGTCCACTGCAACAAATTAGACACGCCAGCGCGGTAGGTTAATGTACACACTGCAATCCTACCTGACCTGCGAGCGGGATGGGTTTAGCGTTCGGGCTTTTTCATAAAGCAGAAGTAGCATTCCGCTCCGCTACACGGGGTGAATGTGGCTCAGATGATGGAATGGCCAGGAAGGCCCTCAGGTGGAATGAAAATAATCTCTCCAAATGAAACAGGGATGTTGTCACGCGGCTAATGGAGGGAGAAATGCGGAGTTTGGTGCATTCAGACTGTAAATAAACTGCACACAAGGAAAGCTTCCAGTCCGGCTGACCTTTGACCTGCTGGATAGTGTATGGCTATAGGTGGTGCCAATGCACCCTGAGAGCCGTGGCACTTCGGGGACAAAGCAAGGAGGACCTTTCAGGGGACGACAATGACAGGAGAGGTTGGATGAGGTCAGGGTGGCGTGATACTATCCCATTGAGGCCTTAATTGCTCGTAGAGTGGCTATAAGGTCCTTCTGTGCATCCACTGTGAAAAGAACATAATTTATGACTGGCAGGTTGAGGTTACAAGGGCTGGACTGTGCCTTAAAAGAGAAGGTATGCATGCTTGGCCCCTCCCGTGAGCTCAAGTAGCTCCCAGTACGTAGCAAACTGAGCTACGTGGGAGGCCACCCTGCATTCCCCTTGTTCTTACCTCTCCCTCTTCCTCCTACCGTCCATCTCTTTTTAGCCCTGCCCACTGCGACCTCACCGATCCCAGACCAGCTCATCCCGGCGCTCCCCGCAGCAGGATATCAATCTTAATGAAGCTGCCAGGCGAATGGTGTATCAACTTTAGTCCACAGGCCTTGATAAGCATACCAATTCTCTATAACAATACCCTGGGCAATAACCAGGACAATAAGGTCCCACAAAGGATGGACTTCAGAGACGTCGGAATTTTATGGGGTAGTGTGCATGTGTGCACCAAACAGAGATAGAATTGGGTACATAAATTGTCAGCACATCAGCATGAGTGTGCAGGAGGGGCATTTCTTTCAATTGCACCATAGATATTGTAGATTTATTGGACATAAAACACAAAAAAGTTCAGAGATGTACTCCGGACTCTCAGCGAACAGTCCTTTCTCATGCAGCATTGATGCAATTGAAACCATTTCCCGTCAGGTCACTAAAATAGTGCAGGGACTGTTGCGTTTTCTGTCATCACTTGTGTCCGTGTCGCATAGATGCGTCAGATGTATGGTTTTATCTCCAAACCCAGAATGGTCTAGAGTGAGGAGCCCAGGCGCCTGCCTGCTTGTTGTTGTTTTATTTTGGAGGGCGTTGGAGGACAATGTGTTACTGTGCGACTGTTTGTCTGTTTGCATCTGGGGGGGATTTGGTCGCATGGGGCCGGGATGAACGCCTGGGTCTTTAATTTATTGCGGTGGGTTTATGTGGCTGTGACTATCGCGCACATTAGCGCCATTCCCCTGCTTTCATCTGCAGAGTTTTGGATTAGGATGAGGCAGAGAGAAAGATGCTAACCACAAACGTATTTGAGAAGGGGATGGCGAGAGGAGGGGGATTTCCATACTGACTTCCTCACAGGGGCAGAAAGACATGTGGTAGGACGTTTGATGTCAGCCTGAAGGAATTTGTACAAGTGGTTCATATGCTGACTGAACGCTTGTAAGTCCGCTCTGCTGAGCCATCTTCCAATGCATTCCTGATATGATTTACTTACATCATTGTTAGAGATCAGACCTCAAAGAAAATATAAGAAAAAAAATCTGTTTAGCAAGCCTCTTTATTCACTCCCTAGATCGGAGCTCTAGATCAGTAAAATATGCTGTCAGTGAACCATGGCTGTCACAGAAAAACGACAGATCATTGCTTTTCCAAGAGAGCTTCTTTTTCTGTGTAAAAAATCATCAAAAAGAGGCTCAGTGCCAGCTTGCATGTTGCATCTCCTTGCAGTTGCATCAAGCAGCATAAAATCTGAATTAAAGCCCAGTCTTATGAGATAAAATCTAATAAAAGTCTCGGAAAGGCAGAAATGGAAACAGAAATGGGACTATTTCTTTCCAGTGTTTATTTTTAGAAAGACTGGAACTTATTGAGTCAAATTTGAGATTTTTTAGCCACTTTTGAATGTGTAAAAAAAGCTCTGATAAGTAAATAAAAATTGACGATGCAAACTACTTCACTGTGACAAAAACACCACAATAACAAACTCCACACATAAAAGAATTTAGTAACGTTTAAGTTAAAGAGGTACTAGTAGGCATGCAACAATGCACTTTACCCTTAATTTGGTTCAAACAGCAACTTTGGGGTTATTTATGATCTATGTATTACAAACATTTTTTTAAAATTTGCTAATAGAAACAATGCAAGAAATAATAGCTGCATTTCCATCAGAAGTATGAGCAAGACTTTATCAAAATTCTGGAAATATCACGAATCCAATTTGCGCAATTTCATAGTCAATGGAAACACAGCTATTGAAGGAAAACCTTTAAGTTGGCCTATTCAAAGAAATCCTTCTTAATTTTATCAATTGTTCAATGGGTTAACATACAGGTCGGTTTTAGAACGAGGATTGTGACATCCTCAGTACTAGTGGTTAGTCCTCTTGTCTCACCATGAAACGGTACCCTAATAAAATCCATGCTGGAATCTTTCCATCTAAAGTTTGCATGTGCTACCCGTGCAAAGAGGGATTTTCGCCCTCCACTCTTGTTTGCTCCTACAGTCAGAAAAGATTCTTTGTAGGTTGATTAGTATAACATTGATTGCCCTTAGGTGTGCATGTGTGCAAGTGTGTGGCCCTGCAACAGACTGGCAACCTGTTCAGGGTGTACCCCACCTTTGTCCAACAATAGATGGCTTTGCCCCAGCAGCCCCATGGCCTCAGAAGGGATGAAGTGGGATCTTAAGATGGATGGAGGTGTAGTTACGCCATAGTCTTGTCATTAGTAAAGCATTGGTCACAACTGTCCATTTGTTGCTCTCAAGGCTGTCTGTGGGCAACAAATGGGCAACCCTGTATCGGCTACTCAAAAAGTACACACTTATCTAGTGAGCAGCACGTAGACAGCACTTGCACAGTCCACAGGGTTTGGGTGGGTCAAAGAAAAATTTGAGAATCTGTAGCACTGTCACAAATGGGGAGATGGCTGGTTCCACGGGCAACAGGAAGTAAGCACAGCTAAAGGTCAATAAAGATAGATCAGGGTCAGACAGGCAGAGCATGGGGTCATCCAAGAAGAGAGTAGAGAGTTCAGAGTCCAGGCGAGGGTCAGGGCAGGCGGCAAACAAACAGATGAAGCAGAAGATCAGGTCCAGAATGAAACACTCGGTAATGAAGGCGGGGTGGTACAAAACAATACTTCACACAGAGTGAGGCTTTATATGCTGCTCAAGAAGCAGGTGGGTGATTGTCAGATTGGAGTCAGGTGAGTGAGAACTCTGGAGACTGCTCCCACCAGTGACCAGAGGGGAAATCAGAGCTCGGACTCCTGACAGGGACAAATCATTGTCTCATCTACTTAATCCCTTCACACCCATATATATGTGTTCACTATGACCCATCACCCACAGCATACCCATAGGAAAATGTGGGCATTATCCATCCCATGTGTGTCCTGTACAAGGTTGTCCATTTTTTCCCAGACAGTTCATACTTAACCATAAGGATAGTTGTCATGAAATCATTAACCCATCAGGTACTTTCTAATTTTTTGATTACTTACAGTCATTCAGATTCCTTGTTTCATTGTTCCTCTTTGAGACGCAAAAAATCAAATTCAAGTGAACCGTTCCTGAGTCTGATTAAAACTGAACCGAGACCCTTGACCTCAAGTGATGCATAGTTCACCTACGTGATCTGTATCAGAGTTCTTGTAAGCTGGCATACTTTTAAATACTTAACCCAAGATGGCTAGTTTATGGAGGTGTTTATGTGCAATATTGTCTTGCGCTAAAATATATGACATTTAAAAACTGTCATATACCAAATGTTGATGAGTGCAAGCAGGGTATTTCTAAAACAAGCTTCTTTGTAAGTCTTCCAAATCGCTTTTGCACAGAAAACCAAAAGACAAAGCTAGACACCCTAGATATCAATAAATCAAGCTTCCCTTAGAATTGATCACCTGGTGGGTTGTTCTGTATCGATCCACGCTTCAGGAAACAGGTCGCACACTCACAAGTGAGGAATGTGGACACTAGAAATACAGTTCTGCAGGTGGGAGAAGTGAGACGGACCATAATGATACTGTATATTTGATTTAGACCCACTGGGTGCTTAAGGGCTGACATTCAAATTACAGTTTGGTGGCAGAGATTTTAAAAAGGAGGTGAATTAGAGGCGAGCGAGCAGCTGAATGTCTTTCACATGGCTCTCGTTCGTCTCCTTTGTTCCCGCTGATGTCCGGGGCCCCTCCAACCACGACGAGGGTGCGAGGTGGGACCGTGCCGCATTTTAATTTCTCTTGTTTTTAGGCAGCAGACTCCATCACTGTCAATAGCCCAAATAATAACCTTTCATTGGGGCGCACACAGTGCTGATACTCTGCAATAAAGATGAGGTAGAGACGGGCAAAAAGGGAGAAAAAAAAGGCCTCTGTGCCCCCGCTGCTGTAATTTAGGGCGCTCTTATCCACGCCATCAGCCCAGATTGTAATTCAAGAAGCAACAGTGTGGAGGGCCTGCTCCTTTTTTTATGCACAGCCATTATTGGGCCAGCATGGATGCAGTAGTGGCTTTTAGCACAGGAGATGCCAGACGTAGATGGGTCGTCCAAGTGTTTTACAATTGAATGTGCTAAACCGCCGCCGCTGTGTAGCCACACAGGCAGCCAACGACAGGCCCCGATTCAGGGTTTCTCCGCCCTCCCCTCCCTGCTGTCCTCTGCTCTGGGCCTCGGTGATGGGCAGAGAGGACTGAGCTGTTATCCCCTCTGGTAATTACCACCATTAAAGCTAATCCTGGTCCAATTCAGGCTGCTTTTGTTTTGAGCTTTATCTCTTCAGTGCTGGAGAGTTTCTCCTTTCAGAGGCGCCCACAAAGACACAGTTTTTAGAGTTTGTAATTATCTGTTATATCCTCTCGGCTGGGAATAGGATGAAAAGTACTCTGGATGGACAGGAGTATGTCTCCTTACTTTGGCTCCGCCCCTTCCCCCACACAGATTCCCCTCATTCAATATAACAGAGAAGATAATTGTTAAAAAAAAATGTAGATGTTATTGAGAGATTAACGAGATTGAGCATGAATTTATCAATCTCGGTGACAATACCGCAATAAATGTAATTACAGTCGGCCCTTATTAGCATGATGGTGACGCTGGGCCCCCTTAATTTTCCGCCGTAATTGTGGCTCTATTTTTATGAGGTGTTAACCGCTATTAATCACAGTGATGATTCGGTAAATGTAGCGCAAAGAATTTCCATTCAATTCCATTTCCTATCTCTCACATATCTGTCTGTTATCAGGAAAAATTACAGATCATTGTTACACAAAAAGGGAAAAGAGAGATGGATGGAGATCATTCCATGCAGAACTTATTTTAATGGACTTTTTTTTTTTTATCTTTCCCCAGCAAATCAGGCTTGTGTCATAATTTCAAATTTGCCACTTCCCCTTCTATTTTTTTCCTCCTCCTCCTCCAGCCGTGATGGTATGAGTTGGCAAATTGTGAGCTGTCAAAGTGACACCCTGCAGCTAGAAATCTATAATATCACACTGATAAATATGCTGTGTGTGTGATGGAAGGTCTGTTACATTAATTAGAGTGAATAGGGGGAATATGTCATGCACCCTTTTTTACTGGTGGTGGCAGTTCCCTGCCCGTCATGCTAGTTGGCGTCCTCGCCTTGGTCCTCCGGTTTCAGGTGCGAGCAGCCGGGGTGCCAGCGCGCGTCGATAATAAGCCACCGGAATCAAGACCGCGGTGTGGTACAGGCAAGTGGCCTTGTTATATCCAGCAGCATTCGCAGCCAGCTCTCCTCCCGCATGTCATCACTTTGCTTCCCTTGCCCGCTAACGGCTCACCGTCACTCCAGATGGCGCTCCGTTTTCTCGCTGTGCAGCGGGGGGTGGGGGGCTTCCTCTGATTGGGCAGCCTCGAACTGCTTCCCGAGCTGTCCGAGAAATGACTGACAAGCGTCTTGGGTGACACGGGCGCTGCGCCGATGCTACATTTCTGTCTATGGATGACAGGCCCCCGCCGGCGGGGCGCTCCCCGTCATTAGGTTTCGTCTGGATCGAACAGCTGTTTCTCAATCCTGATGTAAGTTTTATAAACTTTCTGTTTAAAAAATAAAGTACTTTCTATATACTTAGAATTATGTAAGAATACATACAAATCTACCTTACATTCACATCCAATACTACTAAAAAGAGCTATACAAATTATACACAAAGTCACCTTAATCATACCACTTTTTTTCTACAGTAAAAGGACTTAGACTTTAGGATTTGGTTCAATACTGTAAAGCTCAAGAAATTTTAAAGCAGTTTATAACAAAAAAATATACACAAGTTTTTAATTATTAAAAGAAAGGAAAAACATCATTTTAGCGAAAAAAGTACATTTATTACTCTATTCCCTGCACTATAAGGCATACTTTAAAACCTTAATTTATTTCACATTGCACTTTATAATCCCGAGGTCCTTATGGTCTATATGGATTTAATCTGATTGCATGTTGAAGCTTTTTTGAGAAATATGAGACACTCTGTCAAAATGTTTGGCTAAGTGTTACTGTGAAAAACGCTTGTGTGGCTAATGTGTAGCGTGTTACAAGCAAGTTCTAGATTTCCAGTGAACACAGCTAATAAAATCTGACTATTTAATGGACTTATCTCACTATATTGTCTCACTTGATAGGCCTTTTAGTTCTGTGCACGGTCTTTATTTTTCTTAACTCGTCGAGCATCCTTGAGAAGCTACTTGGAGAAACAACGTTGGTCTTACAGTTTTGTATACTTTGAGAGCCGTCAGCATGGCAAGTTCTAAAAAGTTGCATTTTACTGATATTCACACATTTTTAACGGGAATATTGTGAAAATGTAATACATAAATCGTTGGGTAGAGCTGAACAAAAGAATGTAGCACATAATATGACTATGTTGTGAATGTGGGCGTGGTTAACAAAAACCCTCTGTTGCTAAGAAAATCCAAATATTTTTTTTTTGGCAGATTCTTCTAAAAATAACATAGACCAGTTTGTCACCATCAGGCGATCAAAAAATTACATAGTTGCTATGGAGATGAAACCAAAAGAAAAGCCTCCATTTTGAAAATAATGAGTTTTTCCCCATGAATTTAACATGCGTAGATCTGAGGGGGGGGCAGCGCCATACAGTTCTACTCATGGCTTTGACTTTATTTAATTTGTCCCATCTTTCCCTTTAAATATATCTCCGAAATTAAAATTTACCATCATCATGACAAATATTCTATAAATATGACACAAAAACAAGGTTATTACAGTGTGTTGAATGCATCGTCTATCATTTTTATAAAAAAATTTGTACTTGTTCTTGTGTTTAAAAAAAATCTTCCAACCATTGTAATGGATATTTTTGTAAATAAAGTGCTAAAAATAGACTTTTGCGAACGTTTCTGACCTTTTTCTTGCACAACATGAATATCTAACACTCCAGTGATATTGAAAGTCAGCAGGACTTTCTTTGTTGAAGTGCAGCTGTAGATATTCCCATTACAGAAACTTTTTTTTTTCTCGTCACCATGTACTGCCTAAAGCTTAATAATATCCACCAGCGTCTTTTTTTTTTCTTTTCCCCTGCAGAGAAAGAATCATGGAATGCCACCTGTGCTGACAGCTCCGCCTGATGAGGCTGAGTGACAGGAAGAGGGCTTGGTGGTCACACCACTGGAGGCAGCAGCAGCATGGTCTTCGTTTCGCCAGATGGTAGCTTTCAGGTGTGTGTTTGGACGCGTGGGCGCCCAGGAGTCTTCGCAAAAAGAAGAAAAGCAGACATCAGTCTCCCGCGCATCCGTCCACGCCGGTAGCTAATGGATACGCCGTTTCAGACACCCGCGGGCATCCAGCAAGGCACCAGCAGGAATCAAGCCTGTCATCCTTTTAGGCCACAGGCAGGGGTGAGGCGCAAGGAAGGTGTTAGGATTTTATGCATCATTATTTTTATTTTTATTTCGGTATTTTTTAACCGATGCTCGCCTCTCCAATCCTACAAGCATTATAAATAAACATATTTGGTGTTTTCTGTTTTCCCACCGTCAGCCATCATCCCCTTTCCCAAAACACAAATGACTCCAATTTGCAGGGCCAGCCTGGAGCAATGGTGTCTGTTTTGCTAGCCAACCAAGGCCACTGCATTGTATCTAATTATTGTCCATTCGCACAAGAGAACCTTTCTTTTCCACTTGTTGCCGCCTCCCTCCAGACAGCTTGTGATGGGGCTTTTGAGGCTTCACAAAGTTGATTTGTTTATCTTTGGTTGTGCCTTTAAGTAATCATAAAGCGTGATTAGGATTCTGCTGAGATTAGTCATCTGGCTGCAGGATGTAGAGGAGTCTCTCCGCTTGTTAGCGACTGGCTTTCACAGCTCCCTGTGCTGCAGCTCAAAGTGTGCCGAGTGACACTGCTGCCCACTCGCAGACAAAAATACCCTGCTAACTGGATGGCACATGAGACGTTTTCACCACAGGGTACACGCTTGTGTGCTTCTGTCCAACAGGAAGAATACACTGTTGGTGAAGGAAAAACAGAGGCAAGAAAATATACAGGACAGTGTCTTTTTTTTTTTTTTTTTCGTTTTTCCATACAATAGTGCCTTGTCAGATGGCCTGGGAGTCGAAATTGCACATTGCAGAAAGGAAGGCAGCGGCATTCCTGGCCTCCTCGGTGAAAGTCAAGAGCACCTTTCCCTCAGAGTAGAAAGTGTGAATATGTGGACAAACGTGGTGCTGAAAGCCACGACCGGGGAGCATGTGAGAAAAGCGAGCAGGGAGATGTTGGACAAATGGGACTTTATCAGCTTCAGCTGCTAAACTCTTCAGATGCTCTAACTGAAGTCGACAGGGCTTCGCCTCTCTGGCTTCCTCTGTGGCCCTGCCTCTGTTTGTCTGCTCAGTCATGTTATAGTCATTAGCTCGCCGCGTCCTGCTGGGCTGCTAAAACACGTGACCACTTATGAAATCCTTCATTTGGTGATACAAGCAATACTGAATGAAAATGAAACATCTTACTCTGATGTTATGTACACACTGGACTTCAATAAACCAACCATTTCCAATGAAAAGTCTATATAAATATGTGTAAATGCATGTTTCAGGCTTCCACTTACAAATATATCACTTACAGAGTTTTTATGACCATTTACAACAGTAAGTCTTTCATGTATCGGAATTGAGCTAAGAAAGAAAAAACGCGGAGCAAGATTTGTGAGATTTACACCACTTTGATATTTTGCACCAAGCCTCTCCCAACCATCGATACATGCGTTAGTATCAGGTAGCAACAGTCCAGTGTGAATTTTATATGCTAAAAATGCGTAAGAAAACCCAACGTGCATCACATGTCTGATAAAAAAGTTGCTTAAGAAGTCATGTGATGTTTTCAAACCATTTTAGAGAAAAAGAAAGAAAAATTTTGAAAAGAGAAAGGAAACTTTGAAATATTTTAAAACTCAACTAAAGGTCAGACCTTTGACCTCCAAGTTGAAACTCAGTGTTGCTTGAGATTTTTTACCATTTATTTTTCATTTAGTTCTCTACGCCTCTATTTGGTGGAGTGCAATTCGCGTGTTGCTTCTCTTTTGCACTCCACTCCGGGGGAGCGGGGGTTTCATGTGGACATCCCTCAGGTTCCTTCTTTTTTTTTTCAGAATCTGTTTTTTTAGGAGTTTTTTTCTTTCTGAGAAGTAGGGTCAGAGGGGAGAGATACCCAGTTTTTTTTAGTCTGTTTACTTTAGTTTAGTACTCAGTTGTTGTTTATAATTTATAAATAATTTTAGGTTTTTGGACAATTACTGGTGTGCAACCCATTGAGACAACTATGTTGTAATTTGGGCTTAATAGATAAAATTGAATTGAGAGGGGTCAATTCATCAAGTAACCACTAGGGGGGATATACAAGTCATGATTTAGTCTAATTTGAAAAACCGAAATGGGCTTTCCCAATCTTTTTTCATGTATTCAGCCAAATAAAATATTGGTACAAGTTACCTCACTTTGTCACAACTCACAGATTTTTTCTCCAGTGCAATTTTGAATGATTATTTTTAAAACGTAACCTTCTGCGATAAACGAGATTGCAAAGCTCAATTTAAGGAGCAACCCTTTGACTTCCATGTTGAAGCAAATTTAAAAGTCAACATTGGTTGAAATGGGTCAATTCACCAAGTAACCACTAGGGGGTTATGCAAGTCCTGATTTACTCTTGTAAAATTGTCAACAGGAAAATCAATGTATGCAATATTATTTTACAAATAAATTACAAGTTTATTTAAGTTAAATATTTCTTTAGTTTGAGCTTGTTGTGATGACTTTTCCAAATAAGATGGTAAAAGCTGTGAAGCTTGAAACCAGCCTTCAAATTGACCCTATACAACCCAATGAGTCGTGAACACAACTGGCGTCCATTCATTTATGGTCATTGAGCTCAACAGAGTGAGGAAATGATCTTAGGTGGAGGGGGGTTGGGGGGTCAGCTGTGTGTTTGCTTAAGGGCAGACACACACTCACACCTTCTCAGACACACAAACACAAGTTGTTGTTGTCTGGGTGTTTTTTTTTTTTTTTTCTTCTCAAAACAGTTTACAGACAAGTCGCCTCAGTGCTGCTTTTTCGGGTCGTAGGAGGTGGGGATGCCCGCGGGGCTGGAGGTGCGTATGACAGCACCTCTGTGGACACAAGAAAGCCTCTGGGGTCACCAAGTCTACCAAAATACCGGGTACAAAAAAGACCCACCTGATTGAGAAAATGTGGAGCGATGTCATCTGGCAGAATATTGGATCCATGCCATTGTATAGTTGTTTTTTCCTTGTCCTATTTGCCACAAGTTACCTGTAATGAACCTTGTTTACGCTTTAATTCCCCCATGACTTCCAAGCCCTGATGCTCTCATTCCTGAAAAAAAGAATGGTGAGTGAATAGGCTCTAATTCTTGCTGTTTGGATGGCTTACCATTGCAATTTTTCAAAACACACTTCACAGGTCCTATACTCGTAGTGCCATCAAAGTCCCCCGGAGGAGAATTAGCATAGAGGAGTGTTTATGCTTTGCCTTGATAGTCCATTTGCTCGGGCAAACATCAAAGCGCCGAGCATCAGCTTTTGTTGAATGTCATTTACCGTTGCACGAGATGTTTTGCTGAAACAAAGTGAATGAGGTTATCCCTGGTGCCTGCTGTTCGGCTGAAAGGGAAACTGCCGATCCTTGGTGTTAAAGACCCACTCCGATGAAAATGGTGTTTTTTGGTGTTTTTAACATGCTCTTGTGGCATCTTTTTTTTGATGATAGAGAACATATATTAAGAAAAATATATTAAGACATGAAATTGCATTTTTGAGTATTAATTAATTCAAATATTTGGGTGTATTCAGACTGGACACATTTGGTTTGTTTCCCCCAATAATCCGGAAAAAGAATTTCAGTCTGAATACATACAAGCTGAACTTCAGTTCCTTGACTATAGTCCGGGACCAGGAACCGCTCTTGCACCCATCTTTTGAGGTGGTCTCGGTTTGTTTCCCATCAAACTGAACTTTCGTTTGCTCTGAAAGTCCTTATTCTGAATATGGTTCATGCTGAGACCAGAACAACTGAGCCAAAATGGCCACCAAACTCCAGTTTGCCTTTTTTGTTATATTTGAGGTGGGATGGACTGAAAGCTAGCAGAAGAGCATGTAAACAGAGAGCTCTCAGCAATGGGAATGATAAGTGGGGGCGGGCTCACGCCAAACCAACGTTCCCATCCACAACTTAGAGGCAAATTTCTTATGAATTCCTTCCACTCTGCAGAAACTATGTCCTAGAAAACAACAGTTTCTTTGATTGGCTAAAAACATCATAATTAAAAGATGACTGCGTAAGCTTTTCAAATAAATTTAAAAGGTGATCAGGTGGGTCTTTAATGTCTGTGGCTTGCCTGTACAGCGTCCACGTTGCCCCTTTTGGACAGACGCCGCAGAGCTAAGGTCTCTCGCCGCATCTCCATTTGGTTTCCATTTAACCCGTCTCACAGCTAATAAAAGACCCGGACAATTACGGAAAACTTCATATCCAGGAAATAGGCCAATTAAATTAAAACCCTTGGAGCTCCTGCGGCCAGTGAACAGGGGGTGGGTTAAAAGGAAGAGAGGGATAATATGCAGAGAGGCAATGAGTCAAGCAGGAAGAGCAGCAGTTTTGGGTTTCAATCTGCCAGTTAATCTTCAAAAAGCAAGCTGGCAGTGTGCTGGCCACTGATAAAGGCCCCGGTCTGTCATCACACAGCCTCACCTCCAATCACTCAGCCCTCCTGTCAGGGCGTCATCTGAGATCTGGAAAAACAGCTCAGGGCAATGGAAAGGAGGGTTGCAGAGAGACGGCGGGGCGAAAGGGGCAGACGCGTCTGCTAAGCTCCTCCGCGCATGTTAGATTGGTAGACTCCCCTGACTGTACGGATATGAGTTAATGTGCTGTTCTGGATTTTGCACGGACGTGTCTCGATCCCTATCACAACCTGTTCCGCCACTGCTTCCTCACATGTAAGAAGGAGCTCCGTCCTGACTCGTAAAAACCAAATGCTGATTGTGTGATCATGGGTAATTGTGTGAGGGGAGGCCATAAAGGCGGAAAAAAGAGGGTGTATTAGGGTTTTGTGGTCGTGTTTTATGGGAAGGTGTGCTTTTTTTCTTTACGTCGAGTGGTGGCTGCGCTGAAAGGTGAGAAGGAGAGGTATCAAAGAGCTGACTTTGTTGTTTAAAGGCAGTCCCCCTGAGGTAGACTCCTGGTGAAAGACAATGTTTACTGCCTGCTGATTGACACTGTAAAGGCACCCAGATGGCACTGAAGAGCTAATTGGATGTGGCAAAAAGAGTCACTCGTCTCCAAGCCTTCAGAACTTCATTATTAATTTTGACGTAAAAATGATTCCAGTTTCCTTCTCTTTATTTAGAGAACTTAAATCTTCTTCACAAACACGGTGTGGAAATTGAACCGCTGCCTTAAATTTGACAAAAGACGCCTCTGTTGGATGCTTGTCTCTTTTAGTACCTTTGAATTTGCATGATACACAATCTTCCCATCAGAGCACATTCTCTATCCTTGTTTCAAAGCAGAAAAAAAAGAACATGCAAAGAAAATGTAGCCTTCTTCTGTTTTCTATCAACCTATCTCTTAACAATATTGCCTTTACATCCTTTATATCAGGGATGTCTAACATCTGGCCCGCGGGCCACATCCGGCCCACTCCAAGGATATAACATCATAAGGATGTTGAAAAAAAGAAAAAAACGTTTCTATCACATTCCTGTGGCAAGTTATGGTTATTTAAAAAAGTGCTCGCAATGCACAATTCCACCACTAGGGGAAGCAAAGGAAAAAAAATACTGGCAAGGTATCAAGAAATTAACAGCATTTCTTTGCCGCTGTGCACCACAATTACCAAAATGTCGTTGTAAAAAAAGAAAATAATAAAAGCCCCAATAATAATAAATAATTAGATTAGGTTGTTTGAGGCATTTTTCCAACTAAGGAAAAAACAACACAAACAAAGCTACAGATAAGTTGACTACATAATTTTACTGGTCCCGTCCACTTGAGATCAGACTCATTGAATGTAGACGGGCTTGACACCCCTGCTTTATATGGTATTTATGTCTCAATCGTTAAAATTGTGTCACAACCCAAGATCTTAAAAATTTCATCCTAATTAAACAGGTTTAAAATTGGTCTTATCTCTTGTTGGCCGTACAAATGAAGCTCTGTGATAGAGGCTTAATTACTGTTTATGGGTTTGAACTGAAGCCTGTCTAAAATAGCTTTAGCTGTGGGGCAGGAACGGTCAACTGCTAATTGGAAGGAGTATTGATTCCGGCATTTGGCACTCTACATGTTCAAGTGTCCTTGAACAAGAACACTTTGCCCCTGATGATGGGTAAAATCTAAACCCTAAAAAGAAAAAAAGAATCATTATAAATTTGTTTTTTTGTCTCAATTGAGCTATAACTCAGTTAGACTCTTGGAGCCGACAGCTGTCCTTGTCCTGGGGTGTTTTCACAGTGATCTCTTTGATCTGCTCCAGTCGTTTCTTTGAGTAGTCCACTTCAGTTGTCAGGTGAGGAAACGTGCATATCGCCGGTGCGGATCAAAGAAACAAATCTGTCTGCTTGCAAGTGAACCCTGGTGTGGTTAAGTGACTGTGCGATGGTGTACCAAGAGCAGCAGTCAACCAAAGAAAGTGACTGATGGACTGAACATTTCTAACACAATGTTCCCTCACTATGTCATGGTCCAACTTTTTGGATCTTACTGATTTTTTTTGTGCAATTGCTGTTTTTTTCTCAGCAAATTGTGTTCTGTGTCCTGATTGGCTGGAGAACAAAGACAATAAATCTGTCCGTGCTGGGTCTCCAGGACTGAATGCATTCAGCTTGCCAAATTTACATAAATCCTTGATTCATTTCAGAGCCTTGTTTTCATTCTACATAATTTATTTTTCTATGGTTTAAACTTTGAGATTTTAAACAAGAAAGAAACGTGCGACAATGTTTATGTCTGTCTGAGAAGAGTATAAAGTATGTAGTGAAGGGTTTTACAGCTTTAAATCATCTATAATTATTGTAAAAAAAAATGGGTGACTACTTCACAGGTTAACTTTTGAACATAACTCCCGCAATAAACGAGGCAATACTGTAGAAGAAAAACATGCCAAGCAAGAGCTGAAATCTGAAGAGGAACAAGTCATAAACGGGTTGGAAAATCTCAAACACCGTGCCCCCATTTGACCTTAATTTTGATTTAAAAATAAAAACGTAGTTTTCTTTGCAGTAAATTTGCACGGGTAATAAAATACAACCACAAGGTTGGAAAAAAACTAAAACGGTTGGTCCTCTCCTGGTTCAACCAGTCTCTGCACAGAACCTCAAATCACTTTCAGATTTGTTCACTTCGTGGACTCTCAGTCAAAATATGTTTTGCAGTTATATATTTGTTTACTTCTTTTTGTAAGCTACCAGATCATTTCCAGGCCTTCAATCCAAAAATATTTAGTCAAACATACATACACTTTGGCACGGTAAGGTGAATCAGTCAATCTTTCAGTAGACCTCTGGTTAAAAAGGGTTATGCACAAATCCTTCAAACGTCAAGACTGACAGGCTAATACTCTGAGTTAAAACAGCAAAAAGTTGTCTGTGTTCTTTTTTTCCCCCGTGTTATTCTGTTCTACTCTTATGCTATGTTCACAGTGGACTGTCGCTACCCCATACTGTAGATACTTAGCTGGAAGAGATTTGGTGCGAAATGTACAAATCTCGCTTCAGGCTTTTTTTTTCACAGCTCTATTCCGATATATGAAAGACTCCGGCACATACCGCAATTATTCATTTTTCCTCCATGTTTAATTTTTCAGATGGTTGACACGTCATAATTTAAATCCAATTAGTTTAGCTTTCAGCAGGCATTTCACGCTTTGAATGTAGAGATCAGTAAAGGTCTCAAGTTACACGTGAACCCAAGAGTTTTGAAAACAGAAGCCTGAAATTTGCATATACACAATTTTACATAGACTTTTTATCAGAAGTTCTCGCTTGAACACATGTTGGTGACTCCAGTGTGAACGTGGCATTAGTGTCCATCTCTCATTTTAATCCAGAGGTGACTGCGGTGGTTTCGTCTTGGTTGGTTATGTGATCTGTGCTTACTCAGACTTGACCTTTTCTGTGCTGTCCCTCAGACAGCAGCCGACACCCCTGGATGTGCATCGTCTCATGTTTCTACAATGTTCATGATACTTTTTCTGTGTGTGAGCAGAAGAAGGACATCCATGCATGATGTCCCTGCAGTTTTGCCCTGTTATACTGTATTCATTCTGGTCACGTCTAGCTTGTTCAAAAATCCGCTGTACATGGTTTCATGAATGTATATTCCACCAGTGGTGTTCACACCGAACCAGTACCAGACAAACAGGTAGCGGCAAAGAGGGAATTCTTCTTCTTTTGTGTTTTTACTGTTTACTAGTGTTTGTCTGCCACCTACAATCAGTACTGGCTCGAAGCAAAAAGTCAAATTGGTGCACGTCCGCTCTGTTTTTATAAATGTATGTCTTGGTGTCATAGAATTCCTGCTGAGCCGAAAGAGGCAAAAGTTAATTTCTCTTTTGTGATCATGCTTACAATGGTTGGCATTTCTGTTTTGAAAAGGATGTTACCGCCTCGATTAAGCATCAAAAGGTTTAACCAGTTTAACATTTAGCACACGATCAAAGAACGTCTTATGTATACTTAGAGCCTACAACCAGACTTGAAAACTTGTGTACCGATGCGCAATCATGAGCGTTTTGTACGCAGAAGCTCAAAATTCCGGTCCACTAGAATTGCATAGACTTTTATTGAAAGTGGCCGGGGTGTATGCCCCTAAACACGTGTGGGACTAAATGAAAAAATAGCTCAAACTAAAAACTTAAAAATCTCCTAAGGTGTAGACCTAAAGCCATGACATCAAAGCATCCAGGAAAAGCCTTAACCCTTGAGCTGTCTTACGGATAACACGTCCTTACATTGACTAGTTATCCATCCCATGACAAATGTGGATATAGGCGGACAGGATTTCATGTTTCTGTCACGGACACCAGTGAAAATCAAAAATCATTGGGAAAAAAAAGTTCAGCGCACTGTCATGGGGTCCAGATGACTCCACTCTCTACATCAACATATCTAGGATAGCACAGTAAAGGGTTAAATCTGCTCCAAATGAAAAAAAAAATCTATTCAATTAATTAAAAGATGTTTAAAAACTTGGTTTATGGGTCACAAAACTCACCAAATGTATGTGAACCTGTTTAAGACATGTTTACAGGATCTAAGACTAACTCATTCTAAATTCAAGCTGTTAGCATATTCAAGTGGTTCATCCAATTTCTCCTGCATTTTGAGTGCATTGTGCTCTGTTCAGCACCGACATCACAGCAAATGAGACCAAGTCGCATGCAATTTACTCTGTTGTCACGTCGAGATGGGGAACATACCTCTGTCTCTTTGTGCAAGCTTTGCTGTCGCAGCAGTTGCTGTCAGTTTGAGCGCTGCCTGCCCCCAAATATAATAGGGTTTTCTTGACTGCCTCCCCAGGGACTGACTGGCAGTGAAGAATTCACCATGGCTCATTTGAAACAGTGGAGGGACGGGCCTCATAAAACTAGCTGCTCCATGTCTCCAGGCAGGTCTGAGGCATTCCAGAGGAGGTGTTAGTTTCACTGATAATACTTTCATGGAAAGACAGCATGTAGGTGGACCATGCTGCCCGTTGTGTCTGGCTCTGTCTGAGACACAGGTCACAAAGGCTAAAAGAGGACGGTCTTAATGCTAAAATTGTATTTTAAGGGAAAAGGGTTTGCTGCCAACACACTTTAAGTGTCTATTTAAGATAACTTACAGCTTGATGTTTCTGGGTCAGGTTCAACCCGGTGTAAAATAACTTGTATGAAGCAGCAGGAAGAAGGAGCCTGCTAGCTGCAAGTACATTTGTATTTATCCACAGATAAACAGAAGTTGCTGCCATCAAAATAATAGTTAATACGATGTAATACTGCCTGATTTTAAAGACTGCTTAATGAGGAACATGCATGCAATATTGAATTAGCTATGACAGAGAAACTCAGACAAAAGCTTTGTAAAAACAACATTGTGAACACACATTATTGGTTTAAGTTGATCAGAAATAATGTTTTTATTGACAAAGAATTCCAAAATCTTAGCTAGCTTAAATTTAGCTTAGCGAGTTGCTACAGTTTTACTACAAGTTTTAATGCAATTTAAGTGCTAAAATACCAAAATCAAGAAGTAGCTAACATAACTTTTCTGTTAAGTTTGTGTGAATTGTTTTAAGATGACAAATATTTAAATTTGTTGCTACACTAAATCTGTTGTAGCTTAGCTTACCATTTAGTTTAGCAAGTTGCTGCAGTTTTATTAATAGTTTAGATGCAATCTAAGCACTAAAATACAGGACATTGCTAACTTATCTTGATTGTAACGTTTGTGTAAATTGTTTTTAAGACAAACAATGTTTCAATTGCTAAACTAAATATGTTGTAGCTTAGCTCACTATGTGGCTTGCTTCCGCAGTTTTACTATTAATTTTGATGTAATGTAATGTAATTTAAGTGCTAAAATACCAAAGCCAGGAAGTTGCCAACTTAAATTTATTGTGAAGTTTGTGTAAATAGTTCTTAAGACAACAAATTTGAATTTGTTGCTTAACTAGATCTTTTGTAGCTTAGCTCACCATTTGGCTTAGCATGTTTCTACAATTTTATTAATAATTTAGATGCTGTTTAAGCACTAAAATACCAAAACCAGAAGTTGCTAACTTATTATTTGGTGAAGTTTGTATAAATTGTTTTTAAGACAACAAATATTTGAATTTGTTGCTATGCTAGATCTGTTCTAACCTAGCTCACCACACTGTAAAAAGTATGAGCTCCCTCTAC